>NC_060122.1:372454834-372757865 GCF_021461395.2 Schistocerca americana | reverse complement strand
CAAGAGTGCTTCCGAAAGTGGAAACGGCGTTGGGAGTGGTGTATCGATTGTGGAGGTGAATATCTGGAAGGAGACCATGCACAATAAGAAAAAGGTAAGGGTAGAAAAATTTTGTGGACAAAGTTCCGGAATTTTTTGAACAGACCTCGTATTTCTTAATCTTGCTGTAATTGTATGTGCAATTTTTGTATTCTGGAACTATAATTTTGATTCCTATAAGCTGCCGTACGTTGCTGTATTCTTACGTGCAGTTTTATATCTTAGATCTGAAGATGGCAGTTTCGTAGTTGAAATTGGTAAAATTAAAATTTATTTGCGATCATGACTTCGAGGATTTTGTGTCTTTAGTATAAAAGAATCTTACATTTATACTGGATGTTAACAAAACACTCTTTTCCTAAAACGCCTCTCGTGCTACAGCCAGTTTGCATTTTCTAGCCTTCTTACTTCCGAAATTGTCAGTTATTTTTCTGCAAAAATAACATAACTCCCCTACTACGTTTAGTGTATTTCCTCAGGTTCTATCAGAATCACATGATTTTATACGCCCTACGTTCCGTTACCTTTCTTGATGTTCATTTTACAACTTCTTTCCAAGACGCTATCCATTACGTCCAACAGCTCTTGCTAGACCTTTGCTATCTGTTGCAGTGTCACGATGTCATCTGCAAACCTCAAAGATTTTACTTTTTCTTGCCTGGACCTATATTCCCTTTCCAATTTTTCCTTGTTTTCCTTAATTGCTTGTTCAGTGTGCTGAATGAATAACATGGGAGACAGACTACAACCTTGTCTCATTCCGCCGGCCGGGGTGGCCGAGCGGTTCTAGGCGCTACAGTCTGGAACCGCGCGACCGCTACGGTCGCAGGTTCATATCCTGCCTCGGGCATGGATGTGTGTGATATCCTTAGGTTAGTTAGGTTTAGGTAGTTCTAAGTCCTAGGCGTCCCATAGTGCTCAGAGTCATGTCTCATTCCCTTACCAACACTGCTTCCCTTTCACGCCCTTTCACTCTTATGATTACAATCAGATTCCTGTCGATACAATACAAATATGTATCTAATTTTCATTATGCATGCCATAAAGTACCACTATCATTGCAGTCGTGTTTACGTACAAGTTTATCAACGCTGCAGTATTTCTGGTACCTCATGTGCATACTTAATGGCTGAGATGCTCTAATTTCAATTTTCTGAAAGTTATGATATTGTGTACGAAATAAGATAAATTTCTTACGTAGAGCATGAGAATGAATCAACTAGAACCAGCCGCGCCACGGTAACAGAATAAATTTCACCTTTTCTGTAAACAAAAGTTTCTCCTGTAATACATGAATCTCCAGTATTCAAACTACCTCCAAAAGTACGTGTATTGTGATTTTATTTCGTCTCAAATGCGCTATCTCTGTAACAAGCAGCGTTTAGGATGTCCTTTTACTAATATAACAGGGTCTGATCTTTCTTTTGGTATAGTAAAGGCTTTTTTTTACTCCTACTGATCTTAGGTGGTGCAACCTATGGGTATATGAATCCAATAAACACATTTGGTTTCCTTAAAACCACGACAAATCAGTCTTTCCTTATGGGAGGCTACATTGTGATACTGATACAGAAAAATTCGGTTTCCAACTCTCGTGATAGTATACGCGGCATGTCATTACTACGAGTATGATATTGTCACGAAAACTTAAATTCGTTGCATCACCGACAAAATAACGTTCCGAAACCATATCAGAAAATACAACAGCCGGCCGCAGTGGCCGAGCGGTTCTAGGCGCTTTAGTCTGGAACCGCGCGACCATGCCTCGGGCATGGATGTGTGTGATGTCCTTAGGTTAGTTAGGTTTAAGTAGTTCTAAGTTCTAGGGGATTGATGACCTCAAATGTTAAGTCCCAAGTGCTCAGAGCGATTTGAACCATTTGAAAATACAGCTACAGATCATCTTCCGATTTCAATGTATTCACAATATGCTTGAACAAACATCGCTGTTCAGACACTTGTCTTCTTGTGTGCTAGTGTTCTTGACTAAAATTTGTTCCTCTTATGTTTCATTCACCAATGAAGTTTTGTGTATATCAATCAAAGGTCATTCTTTGTTGTAATTAATTTGTTTTAGGCAACTGCACAAGCACAAAACTTGCGTGCTATTACCTATTTACAGATCGTACTGTCACAAAATCTCATCAGTAATGGAAGTCCTGTGAAATATTTGACAACGCCGTGTGATGATCGGTTAGTACCGTTGGCTTTAAATTACTATGTCTCCTCTGCGCTACTATTACAATCTGCTACCTCAATTATTGAGTTTAGAATTTTACGACAGCATTGTTTAAATGAACTTGACAAAACGAAAGATTTATAAAAAAGTCTTTCACCGAACCTCTGAATTTGTGGTCTGTTACAATGATGCTCCTTTCGTACTCATTGCATTCCATTTCTGATTTAGTTCTGACTGTAAACACGATTCTGCAGTGATATGTTCTTAAATATCTCCTTCTTGGGCACTTTATTATATGTTTTGACACTATGTCGTCTCATGGAGAACAGACAAAGCATGCTGTTCGTTTGGTCACCATACATACACGAGGATTTTACCAACTAGAAAGTCATCTACTGACATCTTCACCACATTTTAGAGGAACGACTAGCTATCCTGGATCTGGAAATTCGTCATAAACTCCTTAACTGAGTTCAAAACAAGAAACTCAGACACGTCATTTTGAATCATCTGACCTATCGTTACATTTCCATACGGCAAGCACGGAGACGCCTGGTAGTGCGGCAACCCGCTAGCTAGAGTTTTGCTGCAGTTTTGCGTAAGGGAGGAGCACTTTTCCAAATGAGAGAAGCCTGAAGTAGAGCGAAATAAGCGGATAAACCAAAACACCATTACTACCTGCTTAATAGCGTGTTCGACAGCCTTTGGAACGCAATATAGCAGCAGTTCTGCTTTTCACCCATTCGATAAGTCCTCGTCAAGTTTCTGAAGGTACACGTACCGCTGTCTACGCACACGTCACAAAATTCCCATAAATTATGGGCCACTAGCGTCACACATGTGTCTCATCGGGTTCCATCGGCCAAGAAATCAACTTGTACCAGAAACACGCTCCTAAAACTGATGTAGGATGATTCTGGCTTTGTATTATGGACTTAACCAAGCTGAAAAATGCTATTACCGTGGCGGAAGATTTTGAGCATGAAGGGATGCGGGTCGTCCATAATAATGTTTATATAGGCCACAGCTGTCATAGCGCCTTCGATTGCCACCAGAGGTCCCTTGGAAGTTCGGGTCAGTGTCACCCCACAATGTGGTGCATGTTTCGAACAGCCGTTGGCCTGTATCCGCACATAGCTTTCGATCTGGTGTATCTAGGAACGTGATTCATCGGACCGCGCATCCATTATTTACAACTCAGTTTATTGTCCCATGCCCACTGCAGTCACAATTCATGGTGCCGTTGGCTCAACATTGAAACACGTAGGGGTTGCCTGCTCTGAAGTCCCATTTTCAACTGTGTGCGCTGAACGGTGTGCTCCGGAACACTGGTGCCTGCTTAGAAGCTCACTAGAGTAACAGGTGGACTGCCAACCAGCTTGGCGATTTCCGAGATGTTTGATTTCAGGTCCTCAGCCATAGCAATCTACCTTTCACCAAAGCCTCTTACGTCTTGGACTTCGCTGTTTCCGGTCCGATACACATTCCTTACCGTGTAACGTACTTGCAACGTCACCATGTAACATTTAATCTCCCAATGAGCGGTTTAGTGGTGGTTCAAAAAATGATTTAAATGGCTCTGAGCACTATGGGACTTAACATCTGAGGTCATCAGTCCCCTAGAACTTAGAACTGAGGTCATCAGTCCCCTAGAACTTAGAACTGCTTAAACCTAACTAACCTAAGGCAGGATTCGAACCTGCGACAGTAGCGGTCGCGCGGTTCCAGACTGAAGCGCCTAGAACCGCTCGGCACCACGGCCGGCAATGAGTGGTGGTCATAACGGCCGGCCGCTGGTGGCAGAGCGGTTCCAGGCGCTTCAGTCTGGAGACGCGCGACCGCTACGGTCGCAGGTTCGAATCTTGCCTCGGGCATGGATGTGTGTGATGTCCTTAGGTTAGTTAGGTTTAAGTAGTTCTTAGTTCTAGGGGACTGATGACCTGAGATGTTAAGTCCTATAGTGCTCAGTGCCATTTGAACCATTTTTTTTTTGTCATAACGTTTTGTCTCAGTGTACATCTACACTGTTCTATTGCTCGAATTTGAATACCATTTTCTTTCAAAGGTATTGTAACGTAACTTTCCTTACTAGCAGAATAAAATCTGGATGTGATAAAAACGTATGCAGTGCTTTAAAGAATGAATTTCGTAGGAAAAAGTACAACTGCGATGCACGATGCAGTTATTAATGCAACATACATCACGGCTATTGTATTGAATCTCGCTATATTAGCATTAAACCTACGTAAAGAGATGTAACTAAATGTATGAAGTTTTTTCGCCAACTTTTTCTTTTCATTTATACACTTTATAACTCCGCAACTTCTTCTCTCATGACTTTTAGATGGTTGATGCTGTAATTTTGTCAATACTCTTTTCTGTGTATGTATGTGCTTAATTAACTTTTTCATTATACACTATTTGACAACTGTAATATAATAAATTATGAAATACTGTTGAAATGTAATATTATAAACACTTTGCAGTAGAAACGCTAGCTAAGCCAGGGAAATTCATATTTACAGAATCCAAAGAATCCGTTTCAAAGTTGATAACAGTATTGTTCAACGCGCACGAGCGTAGAGTGAGTAGCAGAGAGGCAGTTGGAACAAGAGAGTTGCTATTCTTGTGTGGTGAGGTAGGTGCAAGGTGGCTGTGTCCTAATGCATGATGGAAATTGTCTTTGAAATGGTGTTGTAAGCATCGCAAGGCATTATGGAAATTTGAGCAAGCATACGTCTGGGCACAGTACTGGGTGTATAGAAAGAAGTGTTAATTGGAGTACCGCGACCAAAAATTACTAAAAGTTACTCGTTATTAAAGAAGAGCCAGTTGCCAACAGTGTTCATTGCAGAATACATTACGTCGCTCCATCATCAATTTGCCACAAAGTAAAATCAAGCACGTTATCTTTTTTTTCCGTACACGGCTTGCCAGTACTTCAACGTTATACTGTTTGCTTAATTGAAACATAAATCTCATGAGTGGTGCTGATTATCCCTATACATTAATCGTCAGCTTTCTCCATAAATACCAAGATAGTCGCGAGTGAGAAAGATAATTCAATGAAGATAAAAGTAACTAAACTGCAGTTAAATTAAATCTAGTTGTTTTTTTTAAATCAGGGGCAGTAGTTATTAAATTCTTTGTACAATGTAGCGCCACTGTTGCATCCTGTTAGTGAAGTAAAAGTTATTTCACAGCAAAGTGCTAATGCTATTCCAAATCAAGCGAGTTTTATAATTTTATGTGTATCTTTTGCAAATATTCCAGGTGCTACTGATTTTCAAAGCCTGGCATTGCATAGTCCTTTTTTGTTAGTTATCGAAGTCATTACGAACTTTTCTGAGATATATTTATTATGGAACAGTGATCTGTCTTGAGTATTTGTTTCACCGAACCAGTACAGAGAATAACGTGATCCAGAACATTTCGTGAGACATGTTAATAGTAACTGTTATTGGTTTTTATTAATTGTTAGTAATTTCAATACATTACCAATCAATTTAACACGTTATATGTGGCTTTACAATCAAATTCGCACGTGTGCAATTTTGTCCCGCTACTCCCTTCCTTTACATTTATAATTACTACTTAATTTCAATGTCGATTCAGTCATTAACCAAGTTTATCTTTTGTTCGTTTTTGGGCTGGCGACCGTAAATAATTATCTGCAATCTAAGTTTCATATTGCATTGCTTACCTATTCAAAATTATTGCCGTTCTGTGTCGTAATGATCATTTATATAACGGAGAGTGTAGGTCCGTCATAAGTTCCCCAGTTTTTTTGAATGATTAAGCATTCTCACCTTCAAACAGCATCTGCAGTCTTGTTTCACAAGCTGGGCAAATCAAAGGGTAAAGGCATCTGCCTTATGAAACAAGACTCTACGACACTTACTAATTATAAATCAAAGCCAATAACGTTCAGTTCGACCTTATCCTTTGGTTGTTGCTGCTTCAAAACGGGCCCCCTCACGTTGTATCGCTGTTGCATGCCTCTTACGGTATTTCACGATCACGTTATAGTAACTACCACTGATTCCCCGATTCTTCAAGAATCTAACTTTCATGTGAAAACAGCTTCAAACATTTGATTACTTTACAGATAAGTTAGTGCGTTACATATTTGACTTTAAGCATATAAGCGAGAAAAAGTTTATCACAGGTTTCAGATTATGCTTCAGTTCTCTTTAGGAAACACTTGATGAACGTAGGCAGGATAATTCGCGCTCCATTTTCAGCTAAATCTAGTTTATCTCTCATCTCCATGTTTATGACGTCATACCTCCAGAACTATTTGTTGTTTAATGATATTTCAGGTAGGTTTACGGTGTATGTGGATTATTTCTGCAACATGCGTTGAAAATAAAATCAGTGTTAAAGAAATCATAAATTAAAATGTCATGTGTGATGCTGAATTTTTACTGTGCACCATTTTAGGCAAAAACTAGTGTTTCACTTATGTAAACGTATATGACGTCATACCTCCAAAACTACATGTTCTACAAGGATATAATTTTGCAGGAACATTCAATGGCATATATGGATACTGACTGCAAACTCAGTAGGGTATATACTTCGTAATACAGTTAGTAATAAATTCAAACGTCATACCTGATGCTGAAGTCTGACCTCATACAGAATGAAAATGTAGTAAGTGATTTTTTTTTTCTTTCAGAATTTAGTGGGGGACGAGGGGCTCAGAGAGAAAAAGTTTTCTATAGTTTTGAAATTAAATGTAAACATCGTTGGAAATCGCTAACTACCGTTGGAATTACATTGTTTCATCTATTTGCTTCGGTAGTTTAGTTTCTTGAATTTCTGCATGTTAATTTAATATTTTGTAGACACAGTTCTCGCATTTACGTTTGTGTCGGAAAGTAAACCGATTTTGTGACATATTACAAGATCCTAATCAGGAGCGAATTTTAGTCTCACCTGAATTCTTTGTTAGTTTAGTATTTGAATCTCTGTGTGTTAATCTAATTTATTAGACACAGTTTTTGCCTTTCGTCAGTGATTCCAGTAGAGTTCCGTAATTAACGTCTAGAGTACTTTGCAAGTCTGTGTAGTGTAGCTTTCCACGGTCTTTAGAATGAATAGGGACTGTAATTGCTGTGTGCGGATGCGAGCCATGTTGGTGACACTTTGCTCTCAGCTTCAGGCCTTGATTGCTTCGGTTATACAGCTTGAGGCTGCAGTGGATGGGCATCACTGTTGTGGGCCAGCCATGGGGATCAATAGGACGTCCAGTAGGACTCACACGAGTCCGCCAATCAGTCCAAACTGGTGGACAGTCCAGTAACTGCTCTCATTGAGGTTGACCCCTCACCAATGATCGAGTGGGAGGTCGCCTTGGGGCGTGGCAGGTGGCAAAAGACTTCCCAGGGAGCTGATCATAAGGTCTCACTGGTAAGTCTGACAAACAGTAGCAGGGGACAAGAAGGTGTTGATGCATTTTGTTGCTGCGCATTGCCTACATCAGGGGCAACATGCATTCAGTGTCAAACCTATGGTTCTCTTTTGATTGATAGATTATGACCCCCCTGGGAATAATCCATCCTTTTGATTGACAGGTAATGACCACCTGTGGATAATCCTTCCTTTTTATTGACGAAAGATATTGTTGCCCCACCCCTTCCCCTCCTCCTCCCGACCTCTCAGGAAACCTCCAGCCAACCCATGTCCCCCTCGCTGTTACGGGTACACTTTTGTTACTAGTTATTCGAATAATCATCTCCCACTCTGGTGATTTCCCTAAATCACTCCAGGCGAATGCCGGGATGGTTCCTCTGAAAGGGCACGGCCGACTTCCTTCCCCATCCTTCCCTAATCCAATGAGATCGATGACCACGCTGTCTGGTCTCCTTCCCCAAACCAACCAACCAACCATCTCCCACTCTTATCAATTTGATTCACTACTTAATTAAATTGTTCAGTTAATTAACCCCTCCCCCTCCCCTACCTGGAAACTGGTGTCTCTGTGGTACAGAGGAAGGGTCTCATATAGGTAAGAAAAGAGGGTCACTACGCTGACTTTAAAATGGATGTTCTAAAGGAAGAGCTGCCTGGAGTGTTGCAGCAGCTACGGGTAGACGACTGTTACCTTTTATATTTGGACATAATGCAAGATTTTGCGGGAATTTTTAACAAAATGGAGATTTGCGTCTGCTTAATATCAATCCACGACTTCTGCAGGAGAAACTGCAATGTGATTGTGGACGATGATAAGACAGTTGAAATAGACTGTTTAACGTGGTTAAGCTGCAAATGTAAAGATACATAACAAATTTATATGTCAAATCACAAGCCCAGGAGTGAACAAAGATATTGGTAACCACGTTATAGATTTTATAGTGTCCAGAAATGCAACTACGAGAAATTTTTAAGTCTTCCTTGGCTAAGCATCACGGCATTACCAGTTTGGAGGCTACAGCATACAACTACAGAATCGTTCGTGTATTCAACCCTGTGCACCAGTGTTTATATGTATTGCATATTAACAATCAGTATTTCCAATGTGGTCCACTTTACTCTGTGTCACTAACTTGCATGAGGCGTAAATTAACGGATAACGTAGAGAACAACTGTTGTGTTGGCCGGCTGGAGTGGCCGAGCGGTTCTAGGCACTTCAGTCTGGAACCGCACGACCGCTACGGTCGCAGGTTCGAATCCTGCCTCGGGCATGTATGTATGTAATGTCCCTAGGTTAGTTAGGTTTAAGTAGTTCTAAGTTCTAGGGGACTGATGACTTCAGAAGTTAAGTCCATAGTGCTCAGAGCCATTTGAACCATTTTGAACTGTTGTGTTGTGTTTAATAACGTTCTGCAGTTTGTCTGTTGGGGCAATAAGTACACCCAAAAATTGACCGTTGTGGAAGTAACTCTCAAGACTGAGAAAAGATTATAAGTTATGCTCTGTCTGCATACAGTTTTAATTTTCTACCTGTAAACTACGTGCAGATTCTTAACTCTGACTCCAACAAAGACAATATAAGTATTACACAGAAGTGTTATGTAAAACCAGGAGAAACTTATTTTTCTCAGT
Source organism: Schistocerca americana (assembly GCF_021461395.2). NCBI lineage: Eukaryota > Metazoa > Arthropoda > Insecta > Orthoptera > Acrididae > Schistocerca > Schistocerca americana. The sequence continues at coordinate 372,748,597 of NC_060122.1, read as the reverse complement.
CTAGAAAATTGTTCTCCACGATACCGTCTGCTATAGATATCGCCGAATTGGCATTGGTTCTCACAAATAATGTTATACCACAAGTCTTAAGGAAAAGAGCCAATGTTTCATAGAGACTTAAACCATTCCCCATTAAAGAAATTACTCATTTAAGTGCAGTTAATGTATTAAGTGTACAGAAAAAAAACTGGAAATGGAGGACCTTGAAGCACAGAAAAGAAATTGTAGTATATGGAGAAGGCAACTGATATAAAGGAAGAATATAAACTATAACTGGAAAAGGAAGAAGTTATTGCAGATGTGTGGGCCAGATTTAGATATGGATTTAAACACACCGTACGGAGAAATCTGGCTACAAAGGGGGAATATAAAATATTGGCATTTTCAGTAAACAGCAATGGAAACTGGTCACTTGTAGGAGTACTGGCTAAAATCAGTGGAGACAAGAATGTTTACTATATTAATGGATACACAAAAAATGTGTTTATTAAGCTCTATTTCCATTTGGACCAGCTTAAAAAGAATGGTTATATTCTATCTAAGTGTGGCGAGCTGGATGTTGTCCACCCAACAACACAACAGCCATTTGCCGAGTTTAAAACTAATGGAATAACTACATATAATGGACACTCGTTTGCAAAAGTTGTAAACTTAAAGTCTACACAGAAATTCCGCAAGAATGTGGAGCAGAAGAGTTGCCGACATACACACAGAAAGATGTGGAACGCTTTAACAATAGCATCATGGAGGAGATAAGAGGAAAACTTGAAATCTCCCGATGGTCTCGCCTAGAAGAACTGCAGGATGGAACTGAGCTAATAGTTAAAGCCATAAAACCAGTGTTTTACAGGAAGAAAATTAGATATGTATTAGAATTCGAGAATATACCTTCTCTGTATTTGTCAAATTACTGGTTGGAGAAAGAAGTAGATGATTCAGATGTGGATTTAAGTAATATGTTAAAAATTAATTTGGATATTATTAAAACTACACCTAACAAAAATAAGGAAAACGTTGTTTTCTGTGTGTAAATGCGGACGAAAATATTTAATAAAGATTTTGTAAGAGAATATTTACTTGTCTTATTCACTAACCTATCAAAAATCCTAAGACATTTCCTATATACAACGACCTATGTACATGTATTTAGGATGTGGGAAGTGGGTAGCTGAAACCATGTAGCTGAAAGCGTAGCGACCCTCTTTTCTTACCTTTATGAGATCCATCCTCTATATCACAGAGCCGCCGGTTTCCATGTAGGGGAGGGGAGAGGGAGGGTTGGGGTATTTGATGAACTTAATTAAGTAGTGAATCAAACTGATGATAATGAGAGGGCGCTATTCGAATAACTCAGACCTGTAAGTGTACCTGTACCAGCAAGGGGGACAGGGGTTGGTTGGAGTATTTCTGAGGGCTGGGAGGAGGAGGGGGAGGGGTAGGGGTGGGGGAACAATACGTTAAGGATCTGTCAATCGAAAGGAAGGATCATCTGCTGGGGATCGATACCTGTCAATCAAAAGGACAGATATCCCCAGGGTGTTACAACCTGTCAATCAAAAGAGAGCAATAGGTTTGCCCCTGAATGTATGCTTGCCCCTGATGTAGGCAAACCGCACTAACAATATGCACCAGTATTCACCTTTTCCCCCTACGAACAGGTTGCAGGTTCTGTCTGTGGCTGAGACTGTCCCTCAGCCAGACATTATCGGTTATCTTGTTCCAGAGCAAACATTTCAGCCGGCCGCAGTGGCCGAGCAGTTCTAGGAACTCAGTCCGGAACCGCGCGACTGCTACGGTCGCAGGTTCGAATCCTGCCTCGGGCATGGATGTGTGTGATGTGCTTAGGTTAGTTAGGTTTAAGTAGTTCTAAGTTGTAGGAGACTGATGACCACAGATGTTAAGGCCCTAGTGCTCAGAGCCCTTTGAACCAATTTGAAACATTTCAGTCTGCGAGATCCAGGAAAACACAGAGGGTGGGATTATTGGTAGTTGGGAGCTCCAATGATAGTAGCTTTATGGCGCACCTTAGGGACATGGCTGCCAAGGAGGGGAAGAAAGCCAGTGTGCACTTCGTCTGCATACCTGGTGGAGTCATTCTAGACGTGGAACGGGTCCTTTAGGATGCCATGAAGAGCACAGGGTGCAGCCAACTGCAGGAGGTTGCTTACTTCGGTACAAATGATGTGTGTCGTTTTGGATCAGAAGAGATTCTCTCTGGTTTCGAGAGGCTATCAGAAATGGTAAAAGCTGCCAGTCTTGCTTATGATATGAAAGCAGAGCTATACATTTGCAGCTTAGGCGACAATACTGATTGTGGTCCTGTGACACAGAGGTGAGTGGAAAGTTTGAAACAGAGATCCAGACCGTTCTGCGATCGTGTAGGTTGCATAGGCTGGTAGGGATTCGGGTTCCACTAAATATGTCGGGAGTCTACTACATGCAGGATGCGGCGACACGGGTAGCAGGGGCTGTGTTGTGGACTGGGTGGTTTTTTAGTTTAGAGGGTCTCAGGAAAACACAGAAAGGGCTTCAGTCTCAAACGGTGCAGGTCGAACACAGGAAGAATTTAGATCTAGGATCCATCGGTATAGCAGTTGTAAATTGTCGTAGCTGTCATGGGGAAAGTACCAGAGCAACAAGTGCTAGTAGAAAGCACTGAAGCACAAGTCGTTATGGGCACTAAAATCTGGCTAAAGCCGGAGATACGTTCAGCCGAAAATTTTGCGAAGAACCTAATAGTATTCTGGAAGGATAGGCTATATACTGTTGGCGGTGGTGTATTTGTTCTGTTAGAAGTAGTTTACCTTGTAGCGAAACTCAAGTACACAGGAATAAAATAATAATTGGATCATTCTACCGATCTCCCAACTCAGATGATACAATTGCCGAAAGGTTCAAAGAAAACTTCGAGTTTAATTTTAAATACGTACCCGACTCACACAATTATAGCTAGAGGTGACTTCAATTTACCCTCGATACGTTGGTGAAAATACATGTTTAAATCCGGAGGTATGCAAAAACATCATCCGAAATTCTGCTAAACGCATTCTCTGAAAATGATTTGAAGCAGTTAGTTCATGAGCCCACCCGAATAGTAAACTGTTGTGAAAATACACTTGACCTCTTAGCAACAAATAATCTTGAGGTAATAATGAGCATCAAAACGGTTACAGTGATTAGTGAACACAGGGCTGTCGTAGCGAGACAATATCGTAACTCCCAAATTCTCCAAAAATAAACGAAAGTATACCTATTCGGAAAAGCACATAAAAATTCTCTCGAGCCTTCCTGAGGGACAATTTCCACTCCTTCCAAATTAACAATGTAAGCGTAGACCAGATGTGACTTGAATTCAAACTAATAGCATTGACAGAAATTGAGATATTGATGTATATCAAATAAATTAACAAATTACTAACTAAATTAAAAAATTATCAAGCGATGGAGTTGGTTTTCATTGGTGCACGAAACGAGTCAGAAAACTGTTGCAGAAACAACGAAAAAAGTATACCAATTGTAAACGAACGCAAGATCCAAAAGATTGGAGAATTTTTACAGAAGTTCTAAATTTAGCGTGAACTTCAAAGCGAGATGCTTATAATAGTTTCCGTAACGAAACTTCGCCTCAGGGTGGAAAATCCAGATTCGTATGTAAAGTATCCACATCTGCATCTACATATATACTCCGCTAGCCACCAAGCGGTGTGTGGCGGAGGGCACAATTCGTGCCTCCTGTGTTCCACTCGCGGATCGCTCGAGGGAAAAGCGACTGTTTGAACGCCTCAGTACGAACTCCAATTTCCCTTATCTTTGAATGGTGATCATAGCGCGATTTGAAAGTTGGTGGTAATAATATATGCTCTACATCCTCGGTGAAGATCGAATTTCAGAATTTAGTGAGCTACCCCTTCTGTTTAGCGCGCCGTCTATCTGCAAGTGTGTCCCACTTCAAACATTCTATGAGATTTGTAACGCTCTCGAAATGGCTAAATGTACCAGTCACGAGTCTCGCCGCTCTTCTTTGGACCTTCTCATTCTCTTGAATTAGACCCAACTGGTAAGGGTCCCATCAGACGAACAATACTCCAAGAATGGACGAACTAATGTATTGTAAGATATTTAATTTATTGAAGAACTGCATCGCTTCAGGATTCTACCAATAAACCGCAATCTAGAGTTCGTCTTACCCGTTACTTGTGTAATCTGATCATTCCATTTGAGATCATTTCGAATAGTCACACCAGATACTTGACGGATATTACCACTTCCAAAGACTGGGCATTTTTTTGTACTCTTACATTAATGGGGATTTTCGCCTCATTATACTGCCAGTCATTACACCACCCATTTATTTTCTGCAAATCCTCATTGATTTGTTCACAACTTTCGTGTGATACTACTTTCCTGTAGACTACAGCATCATCGGCAAACAGTCTAATGCCGTTGCCAATACCATCAACCAGATCGTTTATGTATATCGTAGAAAGCAGCGGACCTATTACGCTGCCCTGGGGCACACCTGAAGTTACGCTTGTTTCTGTTAAAGTCACCCCGTTCAGGACGACATACTGCTCCATGTCTGTTAGAAAACTTACTATCCAACCACATATGTCCTCCGATAGACCGTAGGCGCGCACTTTTTAGAGCAAGCGACAGTGTGGAACTGAGTCGAACGAACGCCTTTCGAAAGTTGAGAAATATAGCATTAACCTGGGAGCCGGCATCTAGAGCCTGTTGTACATCACGCACAAAGAAGGCCAGCTGTGTCTCGCATGACCGCTGTTTCCTAAAACCGGGCTGGTTTCTGCAGATGAGCTTCTCAGAGTCCACAAAGGTCATTATGTCTGAACACAAAATATGTTCCAAGATTCTACAACAAATTTATGTCAGTGAAATTGGCCGGTAATTATGTGCATACGATTTTCTACCCTTTTTATAGATTGCTTTCACCTTGGCCTTCTTCCACTCCCGTGGAACTTTCCGCTGTTCCAATGATGTCTGATAGATGACGGATAAGAATGGTGCAATATTTGTAGCATAGTCAACATAAAATCTTACGGGAATACCGTCTGGGCCAGATGCCTTCCTGGTGTCTAAGGATCTTAACTGTTTTACATTCCCAGATCCACTAAACACTATGTCAACCATCCTTGCGTTTGTTCGATAACTGAAACGGGGAATGGTGCTGCAGTCCTCTACCGTAAACGAGTTTTTGAAAGCTAGGTTTAGAATTTCGGCCTTCTGTTTATCATCATCAGCTACATTACCCGTATTGCCAGCAAGAGAAGATATTGAATTATTTGTAGCGTTCATAAATTTTACGTACGAGCAATACTTTTTGGGGCTATTTTTAGAATCTGCGGATAAAATGTTGCTTTCAAATGCATTAAAAGAATCTCTCATTGTCCTTCTGACAGCTGCTCGCATTTCGCGTAATTTCTGTTTGACAGCGGGGCAGTGACTACGTTTAAAAAGACTGCGCAAAATTCTCTGCTTCCTCAGCAACTTCCTAATATGTTTTTTGTACCAAGGTGGATCCTTTCCCTCCCCTATATTTTTCCTAGTTACATACTTCTCTAGAACATGGTGGACAATACCTTTAAATTCCGACCAAAGATGCTCAATATCTTTGTGTCCCGCGGTGAATGCTTGGAGCTGACTATGAAGATATTCATTAATGACACTTTTATTTGCTTTCCCAAACAAGAAAACTCTACGCTGTTTCTTTGGTTTTCTGCAACTTCCACTGACATAGAAGCCACAACGACATTATGGTTGCTAATATCTTCTTCTAGATTAACTTCCTCTGTTTGTCTCCAAGATATCTAATATGCTCTCATCCTTCAATACTGGATGAATAAAGTCCGGGTATTTGCGCTCTTGTCTTGTCTTAATGTGTTTAACTTTTAACATTATATTACAGCTCTTAATGAGTAGTTTATGACACCATTTTAAATTTTTAAATTCGATCAATAACTTCGCGAAATAGGAATCAAATTTTTATAGGAGAATTTTTCTCTTAGCATAATACTGCTCTCACCAACTTGAGTCCGTGGCGCGCTAGCGTTTTGCTGCTCGCACCAGCCTGCATCCGTGCTGCGCCGTACGTTTTGTGCCGCCGTTCACTTCGATGACGGTGTTTGTGGAAACGACCATCGACCTACTGTAGCAAAATGCGGTTCACCCCCAGAACCGACACGTTTCCATTGATCAACGGACGAATCCCGATCGTTCCGTGCCCACTGCAATCGTATCTGGCGATGTCGTTGTGTCAACATGTGAACACGGAGGGGGTATCTGCTGCGGAGCTCCACTTTCAACAATTTACGATGAACGGTTTGCTCCAAAACACTTGTGCGTGCACCAGCATTGTGCCCTTTCGGCAGAGCTGTCACGTATCACCATCTATACTATTCTACAAAGCAGACAAGCCTCCGAACCCCACGTTCTGTGAAAAGTCGTGGATGTCCAACCATATAGCGCCTAGTGGTAGTTCCACTGTCCTTCTACTAGTTTCCGTAGCTGCTCACTACAGCAGCACGTGGGCATTCGACCAGCTTCGCCGTTTTCGTGATACTCATTCACAGGCTCTGCGTAATAACAATCTGCCCTTTGTCAATGTTGATTATCTCAATGGATTTCCCCGTTTGCAGCCCATATCTTCGTTAAGGCGACCCCCATCCGTGTCTGCTCGGCTTACACACTTTTGTTACCGTGCCACGTGCCCACAACGACACAAGGCGGCATCCAACGTCGCGGTGGCCAATGATCATAATGTTTCGGCTTATTAGTGTATGTGTCAGACATCTGCGAATATGAAACATTCTCAGAGTTCATCTGTACTCTAAAGAAATTTTCTGTTAACAATTTGCGTTCAAGAATGATTGTGATATTCACTAATACTATAGTATGGGAGTTGAACGGAATGGACAGTGTCTTGAAAGGAGGATATAAGATGAACATCAACAAAAGCAAAACGAGGATAATGGAATGTAGTCGAATTAAGTCGGGTGATGCTGAAGGAATTAGATTAGGAAATGAGACACTTAAAGTAGTAAAGGAGTTCTGCTATTTGGGGAGCAAAATAACTGATGATGGTCGAAGTAGAGAAGATATAAAATGTAGACTGGCAATGGCAAGGAAATCTTTTCTGAAGAAGAGAAATTTGTTAACATCGAGTATAGATTTAAGTGTCAGGAAGTTGTTTCTGAAAGTATTTGTATGGAGTGTGGCCATGTGTGGAAGTGAAACATGGACGACAAATAGTTTGGACAAGAAGAGAATAGAAGCTTTCGAAATGTGGTACTACAGAAGAATGCTGAAGATTAGATGGGTAGCTCACATAACTAATGAGGAAGTATTGAATAGAATTGGGGAGAAGAGGAGTTTGTGGCACAACTTGACTAGAAGAAGGGATCGGTTGGTAGGACATTTTCTGAGGCATCGAGGGATCACAAATTTAGCATTGGAGGGCAGCGTGGAGGGTAAAAATCGAGAGGAAGACCAAGAGATGAATACACCAAGCAGATTCAGAAGGATGTAGGTTGCAGTAAGTACTGGGAGATGAAGAAGCTTGCACAGGATAGCGTAGCATGGAGAACTGCATGAAACCAGTCTCAGGACTGAAGACCACAACAACAACAACATAGTATGGGAGTAAACGATCTGTTTTAGGCTCTCCAGTTGGACAGATAAAGGGCGAATCTAGAAAGAGAAGTAAAATATCTGACGGACAGCCGTAGCGGATTTGAATGAGACTGAAATTGACAGCATCTTCTGTACTCCAGAGGAATTCTTGAATAGACATGAGTGGTCAGTTACAAGTCTATGAATCACCAGTATTGCGCAGTCCTAAGGCATCGACTGCACACTGTCCAGCGCAGCGCCGCGAAACGTCATCAAGAAGGCGCTGACCCGCTCGTCAATGGAAAGAGCGGGCAGCGCCACACATCCAGGAAGACAGTGCCCCCTGTCAATGCTGATTTAACCTGGCGCCCATCGCTGGTCACCCGAGTTCAGTCGCAGACTTCGAGAGCATCAGTAGTAATAGGAAGAAGTTACGTAGCCTGTGTTCTACGAGTAGTAATAGAGAATAAAGCGCTTGCATGTAGGAGGCACAGGAAGCACAGGTATCATGTTACGTTTCTTCCCTTAACAGAAACAAAGTTTTCTGTTAAGTAGAAAGTGTTTTGTACAGGTGATTTTGGATTCGTGCCACTGGCCATCGCATCTTCTCTCCTTCCTTGTTTGTGTCGGTGCTGACTCCCACAATAGCCCACACCCACACATGTACCGAGTGATCAAAAAGTCAGTATAAATTTGAAAACTTAATAAACCACGGAATAATGTAGATAGAGAGGTAAAAATTGACACTCATGCTTGGAATGACATGGGGTTTTATTAGAACAAAAAAAAAAAAATAACAAAGTTCACAAAATGTCCGACAGAAGGCGCTAGACAGCAAAACGTCAATGACGGGGGAGAGGTACGCCGATACGTTACAGACTCGCATCATCCCCAGCCTGGCTGATAAACACCTGCTGGAACGTACGATGTTTATGGAGGATGGCGCTCCACTCCATATTGCTAGACGCGTGAAAGGTCTCTTGCGCGTCGTTTGGTGATGATCGTGTACTCAGCCGCCACTTTCGTCATGCTTGGCCTCCCAGGTCCGTGCGATTATTGGCTTTGGGGTTACCTGAAGTTGCAAGTGTATCGTGATCGATCGACATCTCTAGGGATGCTGAAAGACAACATCCGACGCCAATGCCTCATCATAACTCAGGACATGCTTTACAGTGCTGTTCACAACATTATTCTTCGACTACAGCTATTGTTGAGGAATGATGGTGGATATATTGAGCATTTCCTGTAAAGAACATCATCTTACTTTGTTATGCTGATTATTGCTATTCTGATCAGATGAAGCACCATCTGTCGGACATTTTTTGAACTTTTGTATTTTTTTAGTTCTAATAAAACCCCATGTCATTCCAAGCGTGTGTGTCAGTTTGTACCTCTCTACCTACATTATTCCGTGATTTATTCAGTTTTCAAATTTGTACTGACTTTTTGATCACCCGGTATGTAGCCATAATAAATATATATATATATATATATATATATATATATATATATATATATATATATTAATGTTTACTACTATTCTTCGGTACACACAGTCCACATGGCTGTGTCTATCATGAAATGTTACATAAAACTAAATAATAACTTACCCAAAGGGCCCAGACGATAGTTGAATGTAACAAGTACGACGTCGTGGTCCATGAAATTCTCCGGAGACAAGTCTGCCATCTTACTGCTGCCTGTCGTGAAACGGCCACCGTGGATGACAACGATAACATCCTTCCGAAGTTCCATCTCTTCCAGCGTAGGTGTCTCAGAAATCTAAACAAACGTGGCGTCATCGTGTGTCAGAAAATGAATCTGATTTAAGACGGCGTAAGTGGGTGACATCATTCGTATTATTGAAACAGTTACTGTTGCTGTTGTTATTGTTTCTAGACATATCAACACGAAATTAATCATCGATATAGGGAAAAACGTACAAGAAAACAAGCCAAACGGAAAGTACCAGGTATACAAATTATAAATATCAAATAAATAAAATACACAAAATACGCAAAGAAGAGAATATCGCGTATAATAGAGGATTCGTTGGGTAAGCGACAGAGGGAAATATGTCACGTTATTTGCAGATCTATAGTCTGTTATTCCAACAACGTAAATTTCTTAACTGTCGTTGTTGCCGTAAAGTAATGTTGATTTTCGATAGCTATTCTATGAACACAAACTCCTAAAGCAAACAACTGATAGGTGCTAGTGGATGGACGACTAAGAGCAACACTATCTTCGTAGAGCGGAATTTTGTCACCAGTTGTCACACATGATGGAAGAATTCCACGGAGGCTACATCAGTTCACATGCAGAGAGGCTTACATAACTTTGGGAAAAATCATTATTTACCCACCGGAAGGCCTTAATTTCTTATGAGCAAAATATTGGCATTGTTGTGGACTCCAATCCGAAGATTGGTTTGATGCTACGCTCTAGGCTACCCTGTCCTACGCAAGGCTCTTCATCACTGAGTAATTACTGCATTTTGAACCTGCGCGCATTCATTCTCTGGTCTCGCTGTATAATTTTTACCTCCCCACCTCACTTACCTCCATTATATTTTTTAAAAATAAAGATGAAATTATGTGAAAATTGAATTGCATTCAAGAAACCACATTTACTGGCAAACAACATTTTCTTCTCTACATTTTAAAGCAGTGTCAAATGAATGGCTATCCATTGCTTTAGGTTCCCCTCGAATCACGTCACTCTACTTTTTTCTTGTCTGGTGGACATCCACATACCGTGTAGGGCAGGTCTGCAACAGCAGCTTGTCCTTATTTGAAATCCTCATGCTGAATGGGAATTGTACTTCGACAGAACTCTGTTACGAGGGAGATGAGGGATAAGAACCGTCCTCTGCAGGATCGCTTTTCTTGATCTGAGTTTCAAAGCCACATAAGTGATGTCTGGAGTCAGGTTTGTGTTTCTTATTCTCGACTTCTCCCGGCGTCCTTCGTCCTTTATCTGGGAGTGATGTGTTCACATCCTGAGCTGGACTCCGGTTCCAATTATAATGTTCCCTGTCTTGTTCAGAACTGTGTTATTGTGTTTTGATTAACGTATTCCGAGAAATAAATTCATATCTTAGTTATGTCGAGATTATAGGAGCAAATACACCGCTAGCCAAGGAAACATTCTCTAGTTCATCTCAACACTAAACACATCGACCATAAAATCGCAGATCTAATCATAGTGGAGTTCAAAATGTTCAAATGTGTGTCAAACGTTATGGGACTTAACTGCTAAGGTCATCAGTCCCTTAGCTTACACACTACTTAACCTAAATTATCCTGAGGACAAACACACACACCCATGCCCGAAGGAGGACTCGAACCTCTGCCGGGACCAGCCTCACAGTCTATGACTGCAGCGCCCAAAGACCGCTCGGCTAATCGCGCGTGGCCATAGTGGTGTAATCTGTAGGTCCCAGTATTGAGTGCGGTGTGAACGGCAGGTGAGGAGTATATCGTCTGCTACGTCACTCTGAGACACGTTCCGTTGGCCGTTCAACTGTGTACTTAAGTCAGTAAGCGTCCCCTGGCGCCATCGACGACATATTACACGCTGTTCTAGAAATTCACGACAGGTGGGTCACATTCAATGGTAACACCTTGTGCGACAACAAGCTGACAATTTCTCGACCTGTCACAAAAATGGCGTTATTATCAAGGATGATTTGTTTTTCATATGTACGCATATGTACGCAATAACGTAAGACAAGTATCAACCTCAGCTGTGGAATAGTTCTTTTTGCACAATTTTACATAGCAATGGCGTCGTGTCCGTTTAGTTTAAACTGGCAAAACGAAATATAGTTTTGTCATAAAATTATTTTTTTGCAGTTCATCGGAAGCTGTAGCTCTTGTTGGCAATTCCTAGCTATCGAATATTCACGGAAGTAAAGAAGTTACTGGTAGGTGGCTCAGATTCGCTATGTCTAGGTAATTTGTATCTTGATAGTGCCAGTTAACGCGCTAGTTTATACAGATAGTTGGGATGAAGAAAATCGTTGCTAAACACAACCAATACTTCACTTTATTATTATTATGACTGTATTCCAGAACTGCCCCTTACCCCCAATGGACAAGACCGCGAGCAACATGTACCTGGACAGGGGCTCACGGAGAAATACGGGACCCCTAACGAACTTGTGACGTCACACTTGTCGACTTGTCCGCCAAACCTCTCGAACACTCGGCTCAGCGCAGGACCCACGGAAATCAATACGTAGTAGAAAAGGTACCCAGTAAAAGGTCTTAACTTTGTCGTGTACTATCGGGAGCTCGCATGCATTTAAATGCGCAGTTAATAATTATTAAACTCGTCTGAAATAGTTAATCACTGCCACTTTAAGAAGTGCAGAGCCACGTGCTGTGACGTACAGGCCACGGCCTGTCTTCATCATAAGTCTCGGCCTGGCCCCATCCATACACAGACACGAAAAAGAAAGCAGATGCTCCTCCAAGTACGGTATATATGTTATTTCCACGCATCCTTAACGCGAAATATAGTTGTTAATGCAGTACAAGTATTCTGTTGTATTCATTCTCCACAATATGTGTTCCACGCATATAATCAATCTCACGCTGTTTAAGAGCTGGGAACAAACAATGAAGATAACTTATATGCACAAGTAATATCTTTGAGTTATCTTCAGAGTCAATAGGAAGTTACGAATAGTAATGTGACCTTAGACAGCAGAAATTCGTACAAAGCTGATAAACGTTTGTGAAGAGTTTGAGGGCTCATTTTCCACAGTTAAGTAAAGGCAACTGAATTCAACGGTTCTGTAATCCTCTTGCAGATGATGGCGCAAAAGCAACCCAAAACTGCAACTATAGGTGAAAACAGCGAGAAAGCGCGCAGAATGGTCCTGGATAAACAGCGATGAAAGGGGTATGGAATAACAAACGTCAAGCGTATCAGTAATTGCAGGACGTTGCTCTTTACATGGAGCGTTAACTATGACAAACCAGTGTTCAAGGTAGCTGTGTTTTTCACTGAGTGCTGACCAAACTTAATAGCAATGATTGGACCATTTTTAAGAATACTAAAACTGAATTTGCGTTCTGATTACTGTAACTGAGACGAAGGTACACGACTTCACATTAGGAGTGTAACTAAGATGATTTGGATCAAACCGGTGGCCCTACAGCGAAGCAAGTGAAGTGAATTCACCGGAAAGGTAAGGTTATGGATAAGGGTTTTGGTATTCGGAAGGGAAGATATTTTTCCTACTGATTACACGTCGAAAGTTAAAGCATTATCTTGAGAATATTGTCCAAGTTTGTTAGATCAGCTGGATGTAAAAATACACTGACTGACAGGAAAGTGAAGGAGGAAATTAAATGCAACTTCACAGGTGAGAGAGTATATGATGTTACTGCTGTCGATAACCGGGGTAATGGCACTCGGGCGGAATTGACATCCGAGCTGTTCACGCACTTGTTCTATCGGGGACAGATCTGGAGATCTCGCTGGCCACTTGAGTACCTCGACATCACACATACTGTTCACAGAAATATGCGCCATGTGTGAACGAGCATTGTGATGTTGGAAAATGGAACCAGGACAGTGTTGCATGAGAGGTAACATGAGGAAGCAGGATATCAGTGACGTACCGATATACCGTCACAGTTTCCTCATCTACATCTACATCATACTCTGCAAGTCACCTAATGGTGTATAGAGGAGGGTACTTTGGGTACCACTATCTGCTTCCTCCCACCCTGTTCCACTCGCGAATAGTGCGTGGGAAGAATTATTGTCGGTAAGCCTCTGTTTGGCTCTAATTGCTCCAATTTTCTCCTCATGGTCAACACGCGAGATGTATGTGGGGGCAGTAATATGTTCTCTGACTCCTCCTGAAACGTGCTGTCCCGAAATTTCAATAGTAAATCTCTCTGTGATCCACAAAGCCTCTCTTGTAACGTCTGCCAGCGGAGTTTGTTTAGCATCTCCGTAACGCTCTCTCGCCAGTTGAACGATCCCGTGACGAAGCAAGCAGCTCTTCGTTGGATCTTCTCTATCTCCTCTATCAGTCCTACCTGATAGGGCTCCCAGATAAATGGACAATAGTGAAGAATTTGGCGAACAAGCGTCTTATATGCAACTTCTTTCGTGGTTGAGTTACATTTCCTTAAGACTCTTCCGATGAATTTGAGTCTGCCGTCTGGTTTTCCCACTATCTGTTTTATATGGTCATTCCGCTTAAGGTCGCTCTGGATAGTTACGCCTAGATAGTTTAGGGCAGACACTGTCTCCACGCTACCAGCAGTGGCATGAAGTTACACCCGAAGGCTCCCCAAATCATTAGGTCCGGAATAACAACGCTGTGCCTCTCCAAAACATTGGAAGAATGGGACTTCTCCCAAGGTCGCCACGATACGTGCCGACGTTGGTCATCCGGGTAATGCAGAACTGCGGCCTATCAAAGAACATCTCATGTGACACCAATCATCAAAGGTCCAAGCTTCTCAGTCATGTCACCGCTCCAGACGCAGCTTTTTGTGTTCCGCTTTTCATGGCGGTCTACGCATGGGACGGTACTTCCCCAATACGGCTGTCCTGCTGTTACTGGCCTCCAACCAAAAGTGCGGGATAACACAGAATGTTACAGGGTGCTCATTACTTGTTCTCGAATGGCAGGCGCAGATGTGTAGGGATTACGATGCCTGATGCACTGCACAATACAGCGATGCTCCCTTGCAGTGGTCAAACGTGGTCTACTAGAATCTTGATGACAAGTTTGCCTGCCCTCGCGCATCCGAATGCCCCTCAAGTCTGATTCTCACGATTCATACTGCCGGTTAAATGTAAACCAACAATGATGCCCATTTCAAACCCTAGCCGGTGCTGATAACTCTGTTTCACACAAGTGCGCTGCTTCTCTGTGTCCTTCACAGTGATTACTCAGCATCTGATGCTGTTTAAGCCCCGTATGTACCCTACTAGGCTTGATAACAACACTAAACATGAACGATACTAATGCACTCGTGTGGCGATTCTACTGAGAACTGCAACTCTAATCATTTACGTGACTGCCGACGTTGTGTACGGGTACGAAGGTACACTGATATCCGACCATGTTCCCTGCGTGCTTCACTGTTTTTGTCAAGCGGAGTAACAGATGGAAGGCCTCGACTGAAAAAGAAAAATGTCATCTTCCATGAGGATAACGCACCTGCCTTCAAAGGTGTTCTGGCAATGGGAATACTGATCGAATGTAGGAACGTCCAACCTGTTCGTAAATGTGGTAATCGCTGACTTCCACTTCGCATATCTAAAGAAATTTAGGCTGGGAAAACGTACTGTGTCCAGCGAGAAGGCTGCAGCAGTAGCACTACACGAATGAAATCTGTTAGCTAGAAGCTTGTTTGACAAAGCGCAATGACTATGTGTAAAAGAACGAACGGCGTGTTGTAAAACAGAATACTGCAAACTATGAAGATACTGCTGTGAATGAGAATGGAAGGTTCTCGTACATGGCTACGGTCGCAGGTTCGAATCCTGCCTCGGGCATGGATGTGTGTGATGTCCTTAGGTTAGTTAGGTTTAAGTAGTTCTAGGTTCTAGGGGACTAATGACCTGAGATGTTAAGTCCCATAGTGCTCAGAGCCATTTTTTCTCGTACATGTAAACATATCAATGGGATGTCAGCGTTCCCTCCAGAAGAACCAAAAATAACGGGCTTGTCTCAGAATAAGTCCATGGTTAAGTCCTCAAATTGGCCCCAAAAAGTGCATCAGAAGTTATGCTGCCGTTTGATCCTTTCACTTTTGTGTCCTAAAAAGAATCTTGACTCATCATTCATCATGCATTTTACGGTTTTGTTCCATCAGTAGTGGTAAGTGAGGTAATCTGCAACGGATTCCCTGCCTTAAAAACGACAGAATATGTGTGGGATAATTGATCTAACTGAAGTCTTGGAGTTTATCTGTAAGATTATCAAACGACGTCGTATCAGAGATGGTTTTATGAACTCGGGCACTCGTGCTAGCAGACAATACTCGAAGGACAAGATAAATTAGACCACATAAATTTCTCACACAACATTTGATTTCAGATCATCTGTAACGTACTCCATCTGATAAAAGTACTCGTAACCTATTAGTGGACACTGACATGTGATGTGTCCTCCACCCTTCACCTTTTGACAGCTTGAACTCTGCTGGGAACACTTTCAAGGAAGTGCCTGAATGCCCGTGGAGGAAAGTCAGCCCGTTCTTGCTCAGGAGACAAAATCAGAGAAGGTAGTGGTGTATTACGCAGGGACCTGTAGCAAAGTCTAACTCAGCCCAAAGATGTTCCATTGGATTCATGTCGGGAGTCTCGACTTGCCAGTCCATTCCAAAAATATTATCGTCTACAAGCCATTGCCTCATAGAAGCTACTTTATGAAAGGACGCATTGTCTCGCTTAAATAAACAAATATTGTCTGCAAACTGTTCATCTATTGTACTCAGTACTGTAAACTGTGTCCATATCCTATAGCGCTCTCTTAAGGGCAATAAAGCGACCACACCATAACCTTGAAAAACACCACCATGCCGTAACGCCAACTCCTCTGTACTTCACTATTGGTAGTACAAATGATGGCAGGTAAAGTTCCTCGGGTTTTGGCCGAAGCCAAACCCTTCTATCGGACTGCCACAGGCTATGTAGCTTGATTCATAGCTTCAAATTACTCATCTGCGGTCCAGTGGCGTTACTCTTTACACCAGCTCATGCATCACTTAGCACTGACTACAGAAATGTACACCATGTGATCAAAAGTATCCGGACACCACCAAATACATACTTTTTTCTATTAGGTGCATTGTTCTGCCACATACTGCCGGTACTCCATATCAGCGACCTCAACAGTTATTAGACATCGTGAGAAAGCAGAATGGAGCGCTCCGCGGAACTCACGGAGTTTGAACGTGGTCAGATGATTGGGTGTCACTTGTGTCATACGTCTATACGCGAGATTTCCACTCTCTTAAACATCCCTAGGTTCATTTTTTCCGGTGTGATAGTGAAGGGACACGTGAAGGGACAAGCACAGCACAAAAGCGTACAGGCTGACCTCATCTGTTGACTGACAGAGACCGCCGTCAGTTGAAGAGGGTCGTAATGTATAATAGGCAGACGTCAATCGAGACCATCACACAGGAATTCCAAACCGCATCAGGATACACTGCAAGTACTATGACAGTTAGGCGGAAGGTGAGAAAACTTGGATTTAAAAGTCGAGCGGCTGCTCATAAGCTACACATCACACCGGTAAACCCCAAACGACGCCTTCCTTGGTGTAAGGAGCGTAAACATTGGACGATTGAACAGTGGAAAAACGATGTGTGGAGCGACGAATCACAGTACACAATGTGGCGATCCGATGGAAGGGTGTGGGCATGGCGAATGCCCGGTGAACGTCATCTGCCAGCTTGTGTAGTGCCAACAGTAAAATTCGGATGCGGTGGTGTTATGGTGTGCTAACTGATTTATAATGTGTCGATTCTATCTATGGTTTGAGACAAACTATTCTCAATCACTCAAGATCACTTTTCGTCTACAATTGCTCATCACTAATGGTATCTGCCTTCAGTTTTGGATGCTCTTGCTAGAGATACTTACAATGTATTTATACTGTCCGATTCACTGTCTCCAGTAATATTCCTTCCAATTGGTGAGTTTACAGTGTCGTTCATCTATGTGTTGCTTATGGTACAGGATAATGTGCTTTGCGCCACTTATAAGCAATAATGACAGCCCATGAATGATAATTTCTCCCACCTCATTAAGATGCTGTGTATTGGAACATAGAGTTTAAAGTATTGTGTTAACCACCTCTTATTTATATTACTTTCTCTGGTTCTGTGGGATTATCAGAGCCTAAATTACTTGGCCACTGAATGAGTCACTGTATAATTCATACGCTGATAGTAGACCTAAAAATTAAGAAAATTAAAAAAGAAATTATTTGTTGAAGTATATAAAAATAACCAAAGCATTTGAACGAAAGCCTCTAAACTACATAGAGGAATCTCTGTTTGTAACCCTTCCCTATTACATGTTCATACTTTTTTCACCATTCAGCGAATAATTTAGCAGCCTGACTCATCCACGAGTGCTTCGCCATGTAATGAACAGCTGTCATAAGACGCACGACAACATGCCGTCCACAGTACATACGCCCACAGGTGACTCAATTGCGAATGCTACCCTGCTAAACGGAAAATGAAAATAGTAAACTAAACTAAAGTAAACCCTGTCCGAACAGGCCTCGGAAGGCCCAAGGGTACCGACCGGCCGCCGTGTCATCCTCAGCCCACAGGCGTCACTGGATGTGGATATGGAGGGGCACGTGGTCAGCACATCGCTCTCCCGGCCGTATGTCAGTTTCCGAGACCGGAGCCGCTACTTCTCAATCAAGTAGCTTCTCACAAGGGCTGAGTGCACCCCGCTTGCCACCAACGCTCGGCAGACCGGATGGTCACCCATCCAAGTGCTAACCCAGCCCGACAGCTCTTAACTTCGGTGATCTGACGGGAACCGGTGTTACCACTGCAGCAAGACCGCTGGCAATGAAAATAGTACTCAGCAGTATAATTTCTTCAGGAGAAGGCAGTGGGACCTCACACGCCGCAGCGCATTCTCATGGACCACGGCTGAGGTGTCAGTGGTGTTCCTACCTGATGGGTGAAGATGTTCAAGTAGAGACAGTCCTCCTTGCCCCTGTACTTGAGTTCTGGGTATGTCAGCTGTGGGCACGGACTGGCTTCCTTCGTGGCATTCAGCACGTCGTCCCATTTCTCTGGCGGTATGGGTAACTGCAAACAAACAATTAGTGTTTATTAGACAGAAGAGACATACCTACACTTTACTGACGACAGTAAAAGATAATCGGCACTTTGGTAACATCTGTGACAGCCTCTGAAAGCATTTTCGTAAAGTACAAATATTGCTAGCGTAGCAACCAAATTTACTGGTATTACACACAATCCAGCACTGAGGTGCTTTTGGAACTATGCGTTTGGAACACAGTAACAGACTACAGCGAATTGAAAACAGTGGAAAACTTGCAAAAAAGTAGCTGAAAGTATTTGGAATGCCATGCAAGGAAGAGAAGCTTAAAATTACAATGGCACGTTGTATCAAGCGCTACAGTCTTAAGTTTTTAGCGAGGAAACAAAATTTTATGAAAATCGCTTACTGGGGAAAGAGATAGGATGATAGGACTTGTGCTAAGACGTACAGAACTATGAGCCTGCACAGTGCTTGAGCTACTAAGGAACAACGTGCTAAAATAACTGAAAAATGCTACGGAACATCCGACAACTGCTATGGAACACCCAATCAATGGTAGTAAAATGAAAGGTTGATGGCAGGACATATTTCCCAGAGAAGCTGGTGCACGAAAGCTCTTTATATATCCGACAGTTCATGTAGTATGGTGTTTGACGAAGATAGTTGTGGAGCCTATTAATGGGATATTCCCTGTGGTATGGCAACATGTCTGCTAGACATCATTCGAGAGCTTACGATCAAGGACGAGCAGTCGGATCTGGCATCGCTGGATTTTTGTACATATAAGTCTGATATCGAATTGATACAATAGCAGACGAATAAAGAAAATATGACATCTGTGGGTAGTATCAAATCGTAAGCTCAATGACATAAAACGTCATGTCAGTGATTGGGTCACCAGAGACAGAGCCAAGCTCTTATTGCACAAGAATATAGAACAAATAAACAAAAATAAAATGTAAGTCTGCAGGCTTTCGTGGCCATTGTCACTGAAGTTAAAATCTCCTGAGTTATTAGGCAGCGTCATATTTCCCATACAATAATCGGCGTTTCGACCCCTCTGCTGGGATCTTCATCAGCATCTTCCAGTGTCCACTACTGCTAGTGTTCTAGCAGTAGTAGACACCGGAACATCCAACAGAGGGGTCGAAACGTCGATTCTTTTAGAGGAAATATGACGTGACCCAGAATATTTTAACTTCAAAAATAAAATGTTGTGGAACCTGAGAGAACGATGCAAACATATTGTTGTCAGGAGAAAAGCTGACTGTTGTAAAAGAATTCCGTTGTGCGTGAAGACTCACTACGCCATATGGAAAGAATATAAAGGATGTAAGTGTTGGGATAAGCCCATGGAAAAGCATCGTTTGTGAGCAAGAGGTAAACTGAAAAACAATATTAGAATGAAGACGAAGAAGCACTTCAGTAAAATCATCTGAAATATAGAAACATAGTATTGTACCCATTGAGAAGCAGTTAAAAATATATTTCTGACTTTTTAAATTTGGTGATGGTGATGCATGGTAATAGCATCATGAACTGAAAAAAATTAATGAATCAAACAAGAGTAAAATGGGAATCTAGATTAATAGGAAAAATGATACAATTAACATGTTGCCCCCGCATTTTGGAAGAAAAGAGGGCCAAAAGGATAGGGCAGAGTGTATGTGCGTATGCCCATTATCTCCTCTCTCTCTCACCCATGGATCGTTTTCAACTAAATTTGGCACAGAAATAGCAGGCCTCATGAGTCTCAGCACTGTGGGATTTGTAGTACCCTAGCTCCAATAGCACCAGAGATCCAAGAAAAAAATGTGTTTTTCAGTCCCTGTGTGTAGGTTGCATGCAGAACAGGCATATGTTGTAGGAACAGTATTTCTACACCAAATCAACCTGCTTTGCAGGGCAATCTATATGTCAGAACAAGAAACTGTTTCCTGGGCCCCAACATGTAAGCTTTCTGGCATGACAGGTGTGATGTGCTGCAGTAGCATGAGGCTGATTTATAGAGCTGCATTGCAAGGCGACCTTTATGACAAGGGAAAATTAATGATATTCAGGCCCTGATGTGTAGTCTGCCCTGCATGACATAATGTGTTGTGGCAATAGTACAGCCAACTTTACTGAAAGGTATTGCAGAAGCTATAAAGCGCTGATGAGCATGACTGGGGAAGGAGGGAAAGGACAATATAAGAGGGCGGAGCAACTGGACAGAGAGAGGAGAGAAGGGGAAGGTGCATGAGGCAGATGGAAGATATAGATGGGTAGTGGACAGGTGGAAAACGAAGAGCCAGAGGTGAACATGAAAAGAGATGGGGGGAGACTGACATGTTCAAAGGGAGTGGGGAGGAAGATATGGTGAGAGAAGAGATGGAGGAAATGGTGAAAGAGAGTGGGAGAGGGAGATGAGAAGATGAATGGGGAGGAGGAAATACACAACTGGCCATTAAAATTGCTACGCCACGAAGATGACGTGCTACAGACACGAAATTTAAGCGACAGGAAGAAGATGCTGTGATATGCAAATGATTAGGTTTTCAGAGCATTCACACAAGGTTGGCGCCGGTGGCGACACCTACAACGTGCTGACATGAGGAAAATTTCCAACCGATTTCTCATACACAAACAGCAGTTGACCGGCGTTGCCTGGTGTAAAGTTGTTGTGATGCCTCGTGTAAGGAGGAGAAATGCGTACCATCACGTTTCTGACTTTGATAAAGGTCGGATTGTAGCCTATCGCGATTGCGGTTTATCGTATCGCGACACTGCTGGTCGCGTTGGTCGAGATCCAATTACTGTTAGCAGAATATGGAATCGGTGGGTTCAGGAGAGTAATACGGAACGCCTTGCTGGATCCCAATGGCCTCGTATCACTAGCAGTCAAGATGATAGGCATCTTATCCGCATGGCTGTAACGGATCGTGCAGCCACGTCACGATCCCTGAGTCAACAGATGGGGACGTTTGCAAGACAACAACCATCTGCACGAACGGTTCGACGACGTTTGCAGCAGCACGGACTATCAGCTCGGAGACCATGGCTGCGGTAACCCTTGATGCTGCATCACAGACAAGAGCGCCTGCGATGGTGTACTCAACGACGAACCTGGGTGCACGAATAGCAAAACGTCATTTTTTTCGGATGAATCCAGGTTCTATTTACAGCATCATGATGGTCGCATCCGTGTTTGGCGACATCGCGGTGAACGCACATTGCAAGCGTGTATTCGTCATCGTCATACTGGCGTATCGCCCGGCGTGATGGTATGGGGTGCCATTGGTTACACGTCTCAGTCAGCCCTTGTTCGCATTGACAGAACTTTGAACAGTGGACGTTACATTTCAGATGTGTTACGACCCGTGGCTCTACCCTTCATTCGATCCCTACGAAACCCTACATTTCAGCAGGATAATGCACGACCGCATGTTGCAGGTCTTGTACGGGCCTTTCTGGATACAGAAAATGTTCGACTGCTGCCCTGGCCAGTACATTCTCCAGATCTTTCACAAATTGAAAACGTCTGGTCAATGGTGGGCGAGCAACTGGCTCGTCACAATTCGCCAGTCACTACTCTTGATGAACTGTGTTATCGTGTTAAAGCTGCATGGGAAGCTGTACCTATACACGCCACCCAAGCTCTGTTTGACTCAATGCCCAGCAGTATCAAGGCCGTTATTACGGCCAGAGGTGTTTGTTCTTGGTACTGATTTCTCAGTATCTATGCACCCAAATTGCGTGAAAATCTAATCACATGTCAGTTCTAGTATAATATGTTTGTCCAGTGAATACCCGTTTATCATCTGCATTTCTTTTTGGTGTAGGAATTTTGATGGCCAGTAGTGTAGATATTGATGGGAGGACCACATGGACAAACTGAGGGAGGAAGAGCTGTGTTCATTTGTTGAACACATACACAGGCGAAGCCTTGGGGAAAAGATTAATAACTACATAAAACAAGGGTACTAGTAATGCAGAAGTAAAACAGCTGAGTTTGAAAAGCGTAATAGTGATAAACAGCGGATGGCGCTTGCTACCCAACAACCTGACAGTTGAGAAGATAAAATGGAAGGAAATCGATTGTGTCCTATACAAAAGAGTGATACTGTCATTCGCCTCAAGTGGTTAAGAGAACAAACAGCTTCTAACAGACTGAGTCTGATTCACATGGAACATTATTACTGTCGAATTACAATAAGAACGTTGCACAAGATGAATGTGCCCAAATCAGTTTTGAACGTCAGTCTCACAGCGCTTGGTGGCTGCGTGCACTCACCCCGAAGCGCAGCGGCCCCACGGGTGGCTCTGCGTACGGGATGCCGAGGTAGGCGTAGAAGCGGCGGCCGCTTCGTGACGTCATCACTCGGCCGCGCACCTTGCCGTCGGCTATTTCGACGACCGGCGCCGCGTCCTCCACCTCCGCCCCCGCCTCCCCCTCCCCATGCTGGTCGGCGCCGCGGGCTGGGGCCGGGGCTGGCCCCAGAAGCCACAGGCAGCAGGCCAGGGCGACGCACCACGTCCTCCAGCAGGCTCGCATGGCGCCGGTATACGCCGCCGCCACACTGCCGCTGCGGCACAGCGACTTATCTTATCGACACCGACATCTGCCACTTCTGAACCGTCCTGCAGCATTCAGACACGTCAGGCTCTTCAGAGACACGTCAGTGGCGAATACAAGTCAGCTACAGAAAACCCGAAGTTTCTTAACGGCGTCCCCATCAGAAGTGATCTGAATAATGCCTTTCAGCTGATAAAAAAAGCACCTGCCAATGTACCTTTGATTAGTTGCGAATGTCTCAGGTTCAACAGTTCTCTAAACGTAAACATTATTGTAAGACAGTCATTTCTTCAAATCTTAACTTTCTGACACACACGATGTTTCACGAGGAATAGCTAGTATTTTAACTTCTTATGTCATGCAGAATTTGTTAAAGCAGATCATACTCGCTGTCGGCTGCAGACATTATTCATTTCTACAGCTACGTCTACAGGTGGCGCAGTGGTTAGCACTGGACTCGCATTCGGGAGGACGATGGTTCAATCCCGCGTCCGGCCATCCTCATTTAGGTTTTCCGTGATTTTCCTAAATCGCTTCAGGCAAATGCTGGAATGGTGCCTTTGAAAGGGCACGGCCGACTTCCTTCCCCGTCCTTCCCTAATCCGATGAGACCGATGACCTCGCTGTTTGGTCTCTTCCCCCAAAAGAAACCAACCCAACCCAATTTACACACCGCAAACCACCTCACGGTGTTTCGCGAAGGGTACTTTGTGAACCCGTGTCATTTCCCCCTTTTGGAAAAAACGACATTTTGTCTATGGAGTGCGTGATAATTTTTAAAAAAAATTTTTGTTTATTTATAGACACAAACACATGTTTATGACACAGTCATAACCGGTTTCGGCCATACAATGACCATCTTCAGATTCTAAAGGCGGCATACACTGAACACAGGTTCGTGCGTTGTCAAACTTTTCCTGTTCAAGTTTCGTATTGTTCGCTGGAAGAAAGATTGCTAGTAAGCCTTGTACGGGCTCTAATCTCTCTAATTTTGCCTTCACGGTCTTTTCGTGAGATACACGTAGGATGTCGCAATATATTTGCTGACTCATCTAGAAATGTACATCCTCGGAATTCCAACAGTTGACCGTGAGGTGATGCAGAACGACTCTCCTGCAGCATCTGTCACTGGAGTTAGCTAAGCATTCCGTGACGCTTTCGTGTTTACTAAATGAACCTGTAACGAACCGCACTATTGTTTTTCGGATCTTCTCTATGAGTCGTGCCTTGTATCAAAGAGTAAAATTATTAGTAGCATCTCACAAAATAACATACCTCCTACGGAAAGGGAAACTAGCAAGAAACCATCAAATAAAATTAAATGATGTAGGATTAGAAGAAGAGCAGTGACGGATTCGCTAGGGGTATCTCTGGACGAATGTCGTAACTTTGCACATAATGTAGAGGAAGCAGACAAACATCATAAACGAAATTATAAACATTGCAAATAGGCAATTTCCTCTTCCTTCGAAAGCAGAGTATACCACCCAACCGTATTAGCATCAGTCGTAGGAAATGGGGCTAACGTTTGGGCTCATGGATTGCACCTAGTGAAGCCAGCCCCATTAGTGAGAAGAGTTCAGTGAGGAGTGTTACTAACGTTAACGAGTGCCTACTGCACTACCGCGAATGGAAAATGGAAATGAGCGTTTGGCGTCATTGGCCGGGAGGCCCCTTACGAGGCAGGTCCGGCCTCCTTGGTGCACGTCTTATTACATTCGACGCCACATTGGGCGACCTGAGCGCCGGATGGGGATGAAATGATGATGAAAACAACACAATACCCATTCCATGAGCGGAGAAAATCACCGACCCAGCCGGGAATCGAACCCGGGCCCCTGAGGACAGTAGTCCGTCACGCTGACCATTCAGCTATCTTTTTTTTTAAATTCCCATTTTGTTCGGTTATGTTCGTTGCATATGCTCGGGGCGGACGCCGCAAGACATCCGTTTAAGTTCGTTGGTGATCGATTAACTCAGTTTTTTATTACAGAGGACAGTTAAACCCTCTGACCGAACACGCTCAGCTACTGTGCCGGCTGCTATCGGGGCGGACACTACCTCGAATGATACTTCGTTAGTAATTACAGGAATACATCAACTGGATTTGGAAATTTCTAGTTAAAGAAAGGCAATCAAATGAAAGTCCCAAGAATGCTTGGAACTGATGCTAATACGAAAAAATTATTAAAAATTCAGGTATTATAACTGTAGAAAAATGAGTGGGACACTTCAGACACAGGCAGGAAAACGTGTTGTAAGTAGGCTGTTTATGTTTTCTTATTGGCAACGTTACGTAGCGCTCTGTATGAAAATCACTGGCTGTGCTGTGTGCAGTCTGTGGCTAGTTTGCATTGTTGTCTGCCATTGTAGTGTTGGGCAGCGGCAGCTGGATGTTAACAGCGCGTAGCGTTGCGCAGTCGGAGGTGAGCCGGCAGTAGTGGTGGATGTGGGTAGAGAGATGGCGGAGTTTTGAAATTTGTAAGACTGGATGTCAATTATGACTATTAAGGTAAATACATTGTTTGTTCTCTATCAAAATCTTTCATTTGCTAACTATGCCTATCAGTAGTTAGTGCCTTCTGTAGTTTGAATCTTTTATTTAGCTGGCAGTAGTGGCGCTCGCTGTATTGCAGTAGTTCGAGTAACGAAGATTTTTGGTGAGGTAAGTGATTTGTGAAAGGTATAGGTTAATGTTAGTCAGGGCCATTCTTTTGTAGGGGTTTTTGAAAGTCAGATTGCGTTGCGCTAAAAAATATTGTGTGTCAGTTTAAGCACAGTCTTGTATAATTTTTCTAAGGGGACGTTTCAGTGTGCATTTCTCCCTAGCATCAGGGAAAGACTAAAAATGAGATTTATTAACCAGGCGAGTGTAGTGATACATTACCTGACTGTATGTGGCGTGTAATGGCCAACAGACATAAAGGATTTTGATTACAAGAGTTGCATTAGGGAGCGAGTCGACTTGGCGCATCAGTATCCAAGAAGGCCAAGGAAGATTTCACGAGGTATTGAACCACTCGTCAGCATGTTGCCACTCCGGCTAGACAAAATACCTTGCAGATGTAGAGAAGACAACTGAGGTCGGCGACCACCGAATGAAATAGTTTCTCAACAATTTACATTGCGTTGGTGCAAGTGATAATGAAAGTGTGGGCTTTAAGAGGTAACAGTGATTGGTGGAATTGCTTGTTATAGTAGAGACGCTGTTGACGTGCTGTTTGACGCCCTAGGTATCAAACAGAGGGTGACTGTTGACCAGGGTATTATGAGGGTGGAGGGGGAGGAGGATATTAGTGTTTACGTCCCGTCGACAACGAGGTCATTAGAGACGGAGCGCAAGCTCGGGTGAGGGAAGGATGGGGAAGGAAATCGGCCGTGCCCTTTCAAAGGAACCATCCCGGCATTTGCCTGAAGCGATTTAGGGAAATCACGGAAAACCTAAATCAGGATGGCCGGAGACGGGATTGAACCGTCGTCCTCCCGAATGCAAGTCCAGTGTGCTAACCACCGCGCCACCCCGCTCGGTATCTGAGGGTGGAGCCAGTAGATGAATCTACAGGTTATGTGCACCAAAACAAATGAAATAAACATGGCAGATTCTGTAGTGGCGATGTAGTATTAGTATTTGGGTAACTGGTTAAGGGTTTTATTGTAGTTTTGGGTAGTATAAGTAGTTTTAAAAATTAAAATTCAGTATCACAAATAAATGGTTAATATATGTATTTATTGTTATCCAAGAAAATGGGATTCTTACTGCCTATTTTAGCTTCTCAGATAATGGGCTGTAATCGTCAAGACTAAATAATTAAATAAATAAATATCAGTCCTGTGTGGTACGACTCCCATACTGATAAGCAATATTCAACTATTGATCGAACGTGTGTTTTGTAAGCTACTTCCTTTGTTGGTGGACTATACCTCCTCAGGATTCTTCCAATTAATCTCAGTCTGGCATCTGACTTACTAGCTATTAATTTTATGTGGTTGTTACACTTCAAATCTATCGTTTCGCATACTACTATACATTGTATGAAAGTAACTACTTCCAGTGATTGTTCTGCAGTTTTTTGATCATAGAATAACGGGTCTTTCTGCCTACATATTCGCAATACATTATATTTCCTTGTGATGAGGGTCAACTGCCAACCTAGATCCCGTGCAGGTCTTCCTGCATTTCGCTACAGTTTTATAGCGTCGTGACCTATCTGTATACAACGTGAAAAGCCTGACGGAACTTCTGACGTCATCTAATGGGTCGTTTATATACATATTGTGAAAAGTACTGGTTCTATAACACTATCCTGCGGCACATCCGAAACTGCTTTTGTGTCTGAAGACTTGAGCCGTTTATCACGCTGAGATGTGTTCTGTTTGCTAGGAACTCTTCAGTCCAGTCACACGGCTGGTCTGCTGTTCCATACGCTCGTATTTTGTTCATTAGGCGGCAGTGCACAACTGTACTCAAATGGCTTTCGGAAGTCAAGGTAAACGGTATCCACGTAAGCGCCTGTGTCTACTGCTTTCTCTGTCTCTTAGACGAACAGAGCGAGCTGATTTTCACACGATTGTTGTTTTCGGAACTTATGTTAGTTCCTACAGAGGAAATTTTCGGCCTCCAGAAACGTCATAACATGCGAGTGTAAAACATGTTCCAAAAGTCTACAGCAGACCGATATCTGGTCTATTGTTTTCTGTGTCCGTTCAAGGTCCCTTCTTGAAAACGGGAATCACCTGCACTTTTATCTAATTATTCGAAATGGTTCGCTCTCCAAGAGACCTAACGTACACTGCTGCTAGAAGAGGGACAAGTTCTTTCGCATATGTGTAGTATGGAAATGCTATAACGTCAGGTCCAGTGGCCTTTCCTCTGTTTAGCGATTTCAGTTGTTCTTTCTCTCACTTAGTCACTTTTTTCCGATATCTGTCATTTTGTCTTTCGTGCGACGATTTAAACCCGGAAATACAGCGTGATCTTTCTCTAAGAAACAGTTTTAGAAAAAGAGTTTGCTTTTAGGCTTTTCTGTGTCATTCTCTCTTTCAGTGCCATTATGGTCACAGAGTGTGTGGACAGATGGCTCCGATCCGTTTTCTGATTTAACGTAAGACCAGACTTTCTTAGAATTTCCTCTCAAGTTAGTAGCTACAGTTTTACTTTCGTATTCATTGAACGTTTGGTGAATAGCCCTGCTGACGCTTTAGTTTTTGGTCATCTATGAGGTTTTGCCTATGTTTAAATTTGTAGTGAAGCTTTCTTTGCTTTCGTAGCAGCTTTCCAGTGCGATTATCGAACGACCATGGGTCTTTCCCATCCCTCACAATTTTGCTCGGTAATACTTGTCTAAAGCGTTCTGAAAAATTGCAGATCCGGCCTTAAAGACAATAGCAACCTGTATTGCAAAATAATATGCTTCAACACATGTTAAGCTATAAAATCCTCCATCATCATAAGAACCGAGCCTTTTCGCTCTTAGGATCAGCAGCAGTGAACGGGTGCAAAATTTCGTACATTTTGAAATCATGTAAATTATATGAAGTGATGTAAATTATATTGCCAGTGTTAACATCCTCAACACATATCGCGATAAGTCGATGTTCTTACACATTATAATTTACATCATTTCACGTTGTACAGACCTTCGAGCTCTTTGAACGCTGCTCTATTCCTACAGTGAAAAGACTCGGCTCTGACTATGATATGGTTACATGTCGGAGGACTTAAAGTCTGACTTGTGCTGAAGCAAAGCATTCTGCAGTAATATTTGATAATGCTCTGAAGACCGAAATTGCAGTTGTGAAATAAATACAGTCAACGGCGAATTTGAAGTCCTCTAACAAATAATATTTTAGGAGATGGACAATTTGAATAAAACTTCCCATATAACATGTGTCCAAACTTGTTTTTGTTTGCAGGGATAAAACTGGTTGCAGAAATAAGTTTCCATTTCGCATGTTGGTACTGCAGTTGCTGAAGGTGTATTTATCGACTGTCATTTTTGTATCAAAGTTCAAGTTGCGAAGTTTGGCCTGACTTTACACAATTGAATTTTTCAGTTGTGATTGTCATAGTGATTGGTTGGCTAATTCAGTTGTGTCGCTTAAGCATGCCACGAGTATTTAAAATTCTTGAGTATACCAGTATGGTACTTTCACGGCGGTTTTGCAAAGGAAATATTGTTGTAGATAATACGGCAAGCGATTTCCTAACCGCAGCGTTCTACATTCAAGAATTTGCACGGGTGTTTTCAATAAATTGTGTGTGGATGGTGCTGTGAGCAGCAGTCATATTCCATCGGAACGTGCAAATGAACAGTGTGTGGATAAACTATAAGTTGTTATTCAGTTGCAAGGACGTAGCCTTTCAATAAGCACACGCAGAATTACTACGAATATCGGTGTTCCACTGTAAGGAGTGTGTCAGAACTCTCCACTACATTGAAAACAATATAGTCAACTTAACGCTATTCTTTGCATTGTGTAAGCACTCAGATATCGATAGTAACAAACTGAGGAAGAAACATGGGAGCTAGATTCTAAGCATTGTTGTGAGATAAGATCTGTCTGCGGGAGTGGACCTAGTATTGTCGGTCGATAGCTCGGAGACAGAAGACGTGTCATGCTGCCCTCATGTCGGTGATGGCAAATCTTACCATACTCAAGGCCTGCTTACATTTATATAACGAAGAGAGATTTAGATGGTTGAACTACGCTTGAAGAGGGAATTCCAGATGAAATTCGCAAGCATAGCGCAAAAGTAATTGCAGGGTTAGACTCGTGATTGTTAGTCCGAGTTTGCAGTAATCCCATATTTAGCTTGTCAGTTAAGGGAGTCTCCTTATCCTCCAAAAATAATAATTATTCTTATTAATAAATAAATGCTGTCGTTATTAAATGATAATGTAACTTTGAAGTTGAAATAATTTGTTAATCTGGCACTCAGCTATTATTGGTACCTATGTCATTGTCATTGTCGTTGTCTATTATTGGTCATTATAATTCTGAAGATTTAAATAGACTTAATTTTCGAAATACCTTCTCAGAAGTTGTTTAGTAGTTAACAGGACCGAAGCAAACTCCATTTTATTAAATTCATTCTTAGTAACAATATACTTTAGCTGCTTCTGCTGCGAATTGCTATAAACCACATGGAAAATGGCAGTCATCTAAAGAGGTGAATGCAAGACTTACGGCCAAAACAGAGACATTGACACAGCACAGCATCTCATGTACTCTAATCCAGTAAATTCTGCTGCACAAGTCAAATTCTGTATCACTTGTAAATTCTTGTTCAAAAACGTAGTCAGGTAGCTTAGGTATCCATTGTTACAAGTTCGTTTGTTCCTGTAGTTTTTCATCAAATACGCAGTCATATAGCTTAACCAAATGTTATTTTTAAGTTTTTCATGTAACGATCTGTTAGGGCTTAAATGGGAGTGAAACTGACACTCATACAACACGTATACAGTGTTATGCAGGTTGGATTCCAATTAAAGATAGCTCAGGTTGCTTATGGAGTTGATTTACACAGACGAACATTGACAGTATTTATTGCAACGCTACATACAATAGTATGGCGGACAACACCTATGTAAGGCCTCTATCTTTATCATATATAGGCGATTCAGTACCTTCGAAAAGGAGATAAAGGTAGACGATTGGAATTCCGTCATTGACTAATTGCGAAGCGCTAAGTAATTCCATCGAACGCCGCAGAAATGCGGACACGGAGATATTGAAACAGCAGCGTTTGCCAGAGATTTGCGGACGCCGTCCGTGCCACGTATTTTCCGGACCAATCCATTCCTTGAGCTAGCGCTGTCCGCAAATCTCCGCTTTCAAGCCCTTGCGTCCGCATCATTTCCAACACCGCTAGTATGTTAGGCTCTCCACACGCTAAATATTAGTTAACAACACTGTACTCTCGGTCCTTCTGTATACCGAAGCCACCATCATACCAAAAATACCCCTGTCAATATTTTCATTTGGAAACACGATCTCAAGAAGCCAAGATGCCAAAAAAAAAAAAACGATTATGCCTTTGTTGCTGTCCCTGTTAATTTGCACACGGTTATACAATGTCTCTTACGAAAAATTACTGATGATATCAAGGGACAAAATAGAGAAACAAACCATAATAATTATAGAGGAAATTTCAGTTGACAAAAGGTTAGTAGTTCGGTTAGAATAGTAATAGCTACCAGTCACAGCTGTAACTGATAGCGGTTATTATTCTACACCTTATAAAAGGACAGTTCCAGACTTCAAGTATATCCATTCTGGATAAAATACGTTTAAGATTAGTTGTAACTGACATTGCTGGAGACGTGAAGATAATTTGAGTGATGTTTAGTGTGATAATATTAGCAAACGCTAACGGTTGGTTGATATGAAAAGCTGAAAAATAATTATATATCTGTCATTCACTAATTTTTTCAGTCAAAAGAAAAGGAAGAAATTATTTATTGTGTTTTGTAATTATTATTTAGAATGGCATGAACATTAATGTTACTGCAGAGTAATAGGCAAATATAAACTAATAGGGACAAAAGTTTTAAATATATACGGATTAAGATTTGGAGCAGGACGTAACTAACTGTTTCTACATCTGAATGTCAAGATTCTTAATTATTTGTTATAATTTCGCGAGACTGATCTGCATTTTGCAGACTACCAATTATTGTAAAAAAGTTCGAAGTGGATGTAGTTTCCGGTAGCTGCAATGTGGAATACTGCTCGAATTTAATTAGACAATCTAAAACATTGTTTTAATGTTTAAAATGAAAGAAAAGTTCAAGAAAATAATTTACAAACCGCATTTCGAAATCCATACATATTATAAAAATTTTTGGAAGGCGACTGTCATGATGTATAAAATGCGTCTTTGACCAGCATCCGCTATTATTTTAAACCCAAATATTGACTAATTTCAGCCATGGACCATCTTCACGGATGATGGTTAAAATGGTTTAAGCCACAACATTACATTCGTCATTACTTACATAATGTGTAGATAATGTCATGAATATCAATATACGACACAGGACTTTTAGAAGCAGACATTCTAAAACAAGTGTACACACAGCAGTACTGAAGAGAAGATCTAATTGACAGTACAACCTCTAACCCTGGAGGGATTGGCGCAAGTGCCTTGGTGCAAACGCGTTGTTTGTTGTCCCCATTTCAGTTTATGCGATAATTACTTCATCGTCACTGTGCTTTTATTCCATTGCTGAACTGTTGCAATGCTTGTTAGACGTGCTCCTTGAATATGAGATCTTGTGAATGTCTCACTGTATCACTGACAGTTACATTACATTGATAAATGCTTCTCGGATTTCTTGCCGTCCGATGTGTATGTAACCTCACGCTTTCAACGACTTTCTTTGTTGTTAATGCCACGAGTTATCGGTCGTACTAGCAGGTTGTGTGGCATTTTCGGCCAACTACAGGGTGCACTCGCGTTAGTGTGACCACCTCATATATTCGAGGTCAACGTGCAATGACCATTCACAGACGGCAGGTAGCAGCTCGAGCAATGGCGATTGTATCCACTGACGGAAAAGAATCGCAACACCAAAAAATTATTAATGTAGAGTAATTTACTTATTTATTTATTTAATCGTTTGGCTAGGGCCACTTTGGCGACCTGCAGTCGATGAGGATGATAGGATGACGATGAGGACAGCACAACACCCAGTCCCTGGGCGGAGAAAATTCCCCGACCCAGCCGGGAATCGAACCCGGGCCCAGAGGATTGCCAATCCGACACGTTGCGTTTGTTCTGGGCGGACGTCACAAGACATCCGTTCAAGTTGATCGTTAATTCATTGACTCAGTTTTTTTTTTATTACAGAGAGCGCACAGCCCTCTGACCGAACACGCTGAGCTACCGTGCCGGCGGGTATTCAGCTACCGGGGCCGGCCATGTAGGGTACTGAAATTTTGGGAATACATTTGTCTAGGTAACATATTTAAGTGACTAACATCGCAAGATCACAGGTTAATGATAGCGCGGGGTAAGCCATTACAAATTTGAAATGCTGGTGGTGTAACCGCCAGAATGTTGAATGCAAATATGTAAACGTGCTTGCATTGTGTTGCACATGTGAAGAATATCAGTTTGTGGCATAGCGGTGGTTTGGTATCATGGAATGCACGCTACCGAACGTCTGGTTCAGACCTATCCTTGAAGTAATCCATTTGTAGCAGTTCAGCGTGTCACTGTGGTGACCACTGCTGCTAGAATTGCTGCTGCAATACAACGCTCCAGAGCTATACGCCGAACACGATGGACTTACCTCTCGGTTGTGCCTTTCCCCGTCCGGAGCCGCTCTTCTTGCGATGGTGCATTCTCATGACCAACGCTGCCATCAGTCATGTGCAGTGGCTACGTTCCTGCCAA
Organism: Schistocerca americana; assembly: GCF_021461395.2. Lineage (NCBI taxonomy): Eukaryota > Metazoa > Arthropoda > Insecta > Orthoptera > Acrididae > Schistocerca > Schistocerca americana. The sequence continues at coordinate 372,715,208 of NC_060122.1, read as the reverse complement.
GTCTTTTGGCAGTATCGCATAAGGAACATCTAGCTTCTCATTCAAACTCAATGAGGTGTCGGTAATGGGGTTTTTGTCACCTTAAAGGCATTCTTGACTAAAATCAATTCATCACATTTAATCTCAAAGGTAATTAACATTCACGACCATTACAGCGTGAATTTGAAGTAAACCTGATTTGCATCCTCATCATGGCGCTAATAGTGCTGCTGTTATATGACTGGCGGGAAATTTGAATACACATCAAGCTTCAGATGTAGAAACACGCCTACCAACTTTGTTTCTATCGTCACTCCTTTTTGACGAAGCGATTTTTTTCCGTCATTGTATACTGAGGTGAAAATACTGAAATCGTGTCAGACCTGATCTTGCCCTGCGTAATGTAACAACTCAACGTGGCGTGGGCTCAACACGTCACTAGAAGTCCCCTGCGGAGCCATGCTGCACCGTCCGTGGAAGGCCTTGAAGGCCAACGGTACCAACCGGCCGCCGTTTCATCCTCAGCCCGGAGGCGTCACCAGATGCGGAAACGGAAGAGCATGTGGTCAGCACACCGCTCTCCGGCCGTTGTCAGTTTTCGTGACCGATGCCGCTATCCCTAAACCAAGTAGCTCTTCAATTGACCTTACAAGGACTGAGTGCATCCCACTTGCCAACAACACTCGGCAGACCCGGATGTTGACCTAAGTGCTAGTCAAGCCCTACAGCTCGTAAGTCCTGTGATATGACGTGAACCGGTGTTACCACTGTGGCGAGGACACTGATACTGCCCGTATGATCATCCATAATTACGAAAGTGTTACCGGTGTAGAATTTTGTGCACCAACTGGTCTCTCGATGTCCCATAAATGTTCGACGGGTTTCATGTCGGGCGCCGTGGGTGGCCAACTCATACACTTGAACTGTCCAGAATTTTCTTCAAACAAATGGCGAATGACTGTTATCCATAAAAATTCAATCGTTGTTTGGGAACATGAAGTCCATGAATGGCTACAAATGGTCTGCAAGTAGCCGAATATAACCATTTCCATCAGTTATCCACGTAAACACAGCCCACATCATTATGGCGCCACCGCCAGCTTGCACAGTGCCGTTCTGTGATAAAAATACTGAAATAAGTTCGCTCAAGAATCTAATTTAAATCAGCCTATCCCAGAGACATGGAAATACTGGAATATCAGTTCAGTATCATTCAGTCGAAGTGTTAATGAGGTTGCACCTTGCATTGCTATAATTTCGTACAATGTTTCTGATCAATGGATAAAATCATGGGGATCAAGTTATGTCGTCAACTCAATAATCTGACAAAACGCTGCAGAAATTAGCGGATAACCACTTTCATGTTGGTAGTTCGGCTGGTAATGTTACAGTACAGGTACACGTATAAAAACTGTTGCAACAGACGACGGCGGCAGTGCACCTCATTTGCATGCGCTGTTTGTGAACCAATGCATGGGAATGCACACATCGGGTTCCCGTCACGGCTTGTCACACGCTCGTGAGTTCCATTAGTGCAGCTTTAGTTTGGGACTTGAAGCTAATTAACTTTTGGATATTGGCTGCCTCCTGCCGCTGATGCAGCTGTAGGACCTAGCAAGGTGGCTGCCTTGACACGAGTTACTGAACAATGGTGAAATGTATAGTACCGTTAGCAATACCGCTGTTGGTACGACACAACATATTTATGTTACGATTAAACGCTATCTATTTAATGCAGTGGAAATGTGTTTATTTGCTACTATCTCGTCAATAAGTGATATTTTACTATAAAAATACAGCGACCAGCCACTTTTTTTTATTGCGTTTTATTTATGCCAATATGCATTTCGGGTTTGCACCCATCTTCAGCTGGCAAATTACATGTATCTTCAGTTTCTACAGTGGTAAAATATCGACAGCAGTTTGGATGCTGCAGCTGGCATTCTCCTCTCCTTGTTTTTTCTTGGCCTTTCTTCTTTTTTGTAACAGCACAAACACTTTTTGTCACGTATTTTACACAGGCACACCGCGTTATCCGCCATATGATTATCCACGGCCATGGAGCTCAACAGTCCAAATAAAATGGACAAATTGTTATCGTCAATAAGTGTCGTAGATGTTAGGAGACAAACTGTTGCACGAAGGCAAACCAAAAAAGGTATTGGTCTAGCAGTGAACCATTATATTCTTGAGTTCACTTATTTTTGCAATATAGCCATTTTTGTCAAAGTTGTTCGTTCAGTATTTTTCCAGGAGTGGATAGCACTCTTGAATTGCGGTTTTGGAAGGTCTGCAAAATAACAATATGCAACTGGCTTGTCCTCTTTTTGTTTCATCCACGGATTCCATAGATGGAGGAATAGATGGAACTTAAGCGATGGCAAATGTACAGTAAATCATATTTAAAATCCCTCTGTTTTTTCCCTGAGAAAACACCTTTGTAGAAAGACGCAGTGCGTAGTGAAAGACAATTGCTTTCTTTTGCTATACTGTACACATTTGAAGTATCTTTCAAAGCATTTGCTACTCGAATATTAGGATAGCACTCGCCAACTATTATTTTATCTTTCGAATGGTAACTGATAATAAGAATCCTTTTTCCATCCATAAAAGCTAATTTTCGTCAAATGAGAGTGTCCTCGGCTTCCACCCAGCATTCAATTTTTTCATTTCAGGTTGTGGATCCATGTCGGTTCTTTTGTAACAAAACAACGCACATAATTAGTAGTCCTAAAAGTGGAAGAATCGGTAATGACCAACCGCATGAGGCTGACGACGGCAATGTAAATCATTGCATTACTGTCATATAATGTTCATACATAGCAAATGCGGCCATGTTATTGAAGAAACGTCATGATGATCTCTCCAGTGGCAAAACTTGCTATAGAATCCTCTATTTGGGTCTCCGACAAGCATTTGCCAAGTTATGGGTAATCACTAGAAAAAGGTAGAAAAACAATCGAAAAGTTAACATGTAACGAGTAGACCGTGCAATGTCTGAAGGCTAGATATGGTACTGAAGCAATAAAATGTGGAAGTACAAAAACTAAATCTACGTACAGTGTGAACATTAATAAGACCGACGAACTGCAGGGACGGATTCCTTTTTGGCAACAGAGGAAAAAAGATCCCATGAACATGTGTCTGGAAATGTACCGTTGCCACGGTAGATGGCTCTGACAAATGAGTCTCCTCTGATTACGTGCCATATTTTGCTTGTGTGTTGCAGGCTGTGTGATTGTCACAGGGTACTGTAAGCCGCAGAATGGACCAGTATTCATGCCAGAAACAAGCAAACATGATGTCTGTGTACGGCCAAGCAGATGGAAGCGGGCGAGAGGCAGCACGGCTGTACCAAAACAAGTACCCTCAGAGACACCAACCACATTATACTATATCTCAAGCCCTTTCGGGGCGTTTATGTGATCAAGGGTCCTTTCAGACTGACGAACGTGCAGGGAGGCGGCGGACTGTGTGCATCAAATCTGGAGGACCGGATTCTACGGGACATTGAGACGTACCCTAGTACCAGCTCCAGGCAAGTGGCCCCCCAACAAGGGGTAAACCAAAGTACGATCATGTGTAGTATCCCGCATGACAACCGTTACTATCCATATCATCTGTTGTGAAGTGGATGCGATCCTGCTCTGTACTGTTTTCCGCAACCATTTGTTGTCGTTGCACACACACCGTCCGTTTCCGGACACATGTTCATAGGATTTTTTCTTCCATTTCCAGTCAGGAATCCGTTTCTGCAGTATTTTCAATGTTCAATTTGTACATCAGGAGTCATTAAAGTTAAAGGAAGAGAAGGTATGCATTTCTGGTTAGGTAAACATAGCATATTACTCTATATTAACAGGATCAGAAGACTGTACAACTGGAGTAGGATTCGTTATGACCAGGAAGGTAGGGTACGGAGTCTGTTGCTGTGAACAGATCTGTGATAGAAGTATTTTCATCAGAATCGACAACTAAAGAAAACCAACCACAGTTCACGTACACAAGACGTCCCATGAGGAATGGATATGACAGGAATGATCTCAGGAAGCAAAAAATTCTAATAAACATGGGCTCTACGATGTATACCTTAAGAGCTATGAGCACTTCTTCTTCTTCGATACCGTGGAACAAATCTTTTCTACTGTAAGTTCTTTGCTTTCATATTTTGAGAGGAGATAATATGGACCAAAATAAGAAAATTATGTCCTGTAAACATAGGCTCTAAAGAGATATGAGCACTTTTTTATCTTACCAAACGTGATCCACATATCTTCCACTTAAGACATGGCCATAGCTCTAGCTTATATTTTAGAGCCTTTTTTTCTTGTTTTCGTCCACAATACCTCATCCCAAAATACAGAGTACAAAAAGCTTGTAGTAGAAGAGATATGTTTCACAGTAGCGAAAATGTAAAAAGTATGCATTTTAGAGTCCATCTTTACTTGACGTTTTCGCTTCGAATGATCATTCCTGTCATATTCCTGAATACTGACCATTCTTCCAGGGACACCTTGTACATACGGATGCTATAAGCAGAAGATGAAGTGGTACAGAGAATATATGGGAGTGCTGAACGGATGGTTTATTATGAAAATTTCATCATCAAGGGGGGTTGGAATTTTGGGGAAAGAATAAAAAGAAGTTATGGGGGAATATGCGGTCGTTAAAAGCAATGAGAGAGGAGAAAGTCTCATTGAGTTCTGAAATAAACTGCAGCCAGTAATGGCAAATACAACCTTCAAGTATCACGAGAGGGTGAGATACACTTCAAAAAGGCCCGGAAACTGGGGAAGATACTGGCTGGATTACGTCATATGATACAGGGATTTCGAGTTTAGGTACTGGACCGTAAGACGTAGACTCAGATCGCAACTCAGTACTAACGAAAACTAGGCTGAGTTTGAGAAGATCGTTAGGAAGAATCGAAGTGTAAAGAAGTAGGATACTGAAGTATTCACGAAAAATGTGTTTTTGAAGTCTTCTGGGGCTGTTGATATTGTTATAATGAATAGGTATACAACACTAGGAATGGATATCCCCCTAAAAGCAATCTCAGATACTGGACATACAAATCTAAGTACAAGGAATATGCGACCCTACCTTCCTCTTGGGACTTTATACAGACATAGCTCTAATGGTTATAGAAGACTCAGAGAGGAGATGGTCGCTTTTACTTTCATGTCTATCAAGATCTAACAAAGTCATCGATCTCCACTCCATTTTCGACGTGGTTCAGCAAAAGCAATGCAATTTTCTAATAGAAAGGCAGTGTCTGTTGCGGATGTCAACATTAGAATAAATAGTAGCAACAGAGGCTGACTTTTCATTTTCAGTCATCAGTCCTCGAAGTAGCGACATCTTTTAAGAAAATATAGTGAGAGGAACCTTTAAATGAAACTCATAATTAAAAATACTGTATTTATTATTTTTAGCGCAATAATATAATGAGAATCGCATGTAGTTTGAATGACTATGATCTTCTTGCTGCCACATTAACATTTACCATCAAATATTCAAAGTCTGATTTTCGTCCTAAATATTTCAAAGCCCAGAGCTGCCTACATAAAATTGAATACTCGCACAAGCTTGTGTATTTGCACTCGACGAGTAACATAAATAATTCGTTTAAGCAATAGTCGGAAATGTTTCAAGGTCCAGATACACTCGAAAATGTTTCAAGGTCCAGTTATAATCGGAATATTTCTGTCCCACAACCTAGTAACTATCACCGTTTCCCCAACGATATTTCAGAGTCCAATACCAGCCGGAATATTTATGATTCCCACAAGATTGCAAACTAGCAGGATTTGTCCAAGGTCACGCACGAAGGCATTTCACTGCTCATCTCTCGACTCTAATATGAGTGACCACAATACTGCCCAGCAAATGACTGCCTGCAAGAGCGCAACTCTCGCCTGTTTCTTGTCGAAGTCACCGTTTTTCAGTTCCACTGAAGTTAGATGTTTCCAGAACGAAATTTAAGTCTTGCAGAGTGTGTGCTGATATGAAACTGCCAGGCAGTTTAAAACTGAGTGCAGAACCGACACTGGAACAACTCCGTACCTTCATGACACGCCTTCACAGCATTACTTCCGTCAGTACCTCGTCTTCTACATTCCGGACTTCACAGAAGTTCTCCTGAGCACTTCACCTAGACGTTATTTATTTTCTTAATTTAAATTACGAGTAGTACTACTATCTACATGTTTATGGCACTGTAGCTCCTAAACTAATGTTGGGCTAGTTCAGCATATGCTTGTCTGTTTCAGAACGACGAGACACTTGATCTGATAGTTTTATCTCTCATATAGCTATGGTGCTTCATGCACTTTCTATTATGCTTGTGAATTTAAAACGGCTGTTAGATGGCCACTTGTTTTCGCAGCAGGAGTGAAGAACTGCCCCGTCCGCATATTAAGGCTATTCTCTATAGCGGCATGGTGTAGAATTTACTTTTCAGCATTGCCTACTTCTGCTGAGGGTGAGGTGAATGTGTATCATCTTTGTTATCAGTGTAACATGGGAGTGTGTGGGCACAGGATTAATAACTTATTTGGGGCAGTATTTCATTTTCGTCAATGTGCACTGCTTCCCCATGGGTCGAGCATTGCGATGGGCCGCTGTTAACGATCTCTTAGGTCTTGCGGAGCCCCAAATCCCTAATAAGGGGTTCGTCGATGCGACAGCCCTGGTGTAGAAATGGCCTGCAATGTGCTAGTGTTGCTGGAGCACTTCCAGCTCTTCAGCTGCTTCATGAAGGTATCGGTGTGGGAACTGAGGCTGCACATGGAACACCCGGCGTAGAATTTTGTTCTGCAACGACTGGAGGCGCTGTAGGTGAGTGTTCGCTGTGTCATCCCAGCCCTATAGGTGTGAGGTAGCAGATGTATATCCCGAAGATGAGGAGTCCTCTGGCTATTGACAGGTCTGATCCCTCATTGATTATTGGATACAACGCCTCAATATGTTGGCTGACCTTGGCTCTGACGTCTTCTAAATAGGCCTTCCAAGTGAGATTCTTGCCAAGGAGCCCTCCAAGGTATCGAACTGATGTTCTCGACTGCAGTTCTGTGCCATTCAATCGGAGGAGGCGGTTGGGCAAGGTGCGTCGTGTGGTGAATATGATGGCCTGTGTCTTCAGGGCACTGAAGCACATGCACCACTTCATTGCCTATTCTTCATGGCAGGCGCTCTGGAGGTGTGGGACTAGGATTTCTCAGCAGCGACTGCGGGTGTAGATCATCTTGGTGTCCATGTGAATGGCCTTCTCAACCCCTGATGGTGAGGAGAGGGCAGATGTATAGATCGAGTAGAGTACCAGTCCAACCACTGAACCCAGCGGGACTCCTATGTGGATAGGATGGGCGGCGGAGAGTGCATCATCCACCCTGACACCAAAGATGCGGTATTGTAAGTATGAGGCGATGAGATTGATGTATGCCCTCTTAAAGTCAAGGGCATTCAGCTTCCAGATAAGGCCTGGAGCCACACACTGTCAAAGGCCTTCGTGACGTCATGAAGGAGAGCGTGGCAAAACTCCTTTTTGTTGATGGCGTGGTAATATATTCTACAGCTTGGAGAATTTGCCGGGTGGTAGAGTGCCCAGCACAGAAGTCAAACGTAATGGAAGACAAGATGTGTTGCAGGTCGATGATGATTTGGAGCCGCTTGACCAGGAGACTCTCAAACAACTTGCTGGCATGGGGTAGAAGACTGATCGGCCGATAGCTTGTGGGATCTTACCTATTCTTGCCGGGCTTAGACACAGCCACCACAATGGAGTGCTTCCACGCTGCCGTGCATTCAGCCAAGATGAGTATCCAATTGACGATGGCTACCAGTCGTGCCATCGCAGTCCACAGGAGATGTTTCAAGGCACATCCCATAATGTCATTGCATCCCAGGCATTATTAGCAGGTAAAGCCTGGATGCCTTCCTCGGCTTCTTCAACGGTAATTGGTGGAATGGTGTCATCTTCGTTGTCGCCACCTTCATCATGTAGGAGGGCCTCAGCTTCCTGTTCTATGGTAGCAACACGTTGAGGATCCACCCCATCATCCAGAGGCAGGAAGTTGGATTCAAACGTGGCTGCCAACATCTTAGCATTGTCCCCTGGCCTGTAGCCAGTGGGGCCGTCCAATGTAAGCAGTGGAATCCTGGTTCGTTGGTTAGTGAAGAACCGGATCGACTAGCAGTTCATGGGGTCAGGGAAAGGACTGGAGCTTCGCTGCCCACTGCTGGTTCTTGCGGGCGATAATGCTGGCCTTGATGTCCCGCCAGAGTTGATTGTTCCGGCTTGTGAGGTCCCTGTTGTGGGTGAAGCGCGACTTGCGGCAATTTCTGTTTCTTGTCCAGATGGTATCGCGGAGGGTGGTGATACAGTCCAGGCATCAGGAGGTGTGGCGACTTTGGAGGGGGTGTAGCCAGTTCAAGTGCTTAGGTGATGGCAGCAGTGAGATGTTCCACTGATGCCTGTGTGATGTCATCGTCCGCATGGGTGACGTCGACGAGGTGGGCGACGTACTCGCTAAAGCGGTCCCATTTAGTGCGCCTGAGGTTGAGGCAGCCTGATTAGTGGTCTGGCGCTACTTGCAGGAGGAACAGGACCTACAGATGATTAGGGTTGAGGTCGTGGATCACCTTGGCTGTCATAAATTCTGGGATTTGGCCCAGACAAGAACCCCTTCCCCTACCCCTCTGTTTCATGAATGAGTTTGTGCATGTAATATTGCTCGTTGGCCAAGGGGCATATCGTCACAAAGGTAACTGCCAAGAATCTTGGATAACAGAAGACATTGTACTGTATTCTATTGAACTGAGGACCGAGAAACGATGGAGAGGCTTCGTCCCCGCTGTAGCACGCTGTGGTACGAACCCAGGTTTATTGTATGGTGCGGCCCCCAGAGCCCCCCCCCCCCCCCCCGCCTCCCTCCCCCGGGATCGTCTCACACCAGACAAGTGTAACCCTAATGTTTGCGTGGTAGAGTAATTATGGTGAATTCATACGTAGAGACAGTGTTTGCGCAGCAGTCACCGACATAGTGTAACTGAGGCCGAATAAGGGGAACCAGTCCGCATTCGCCGAGGCAGATGGAAAACCGCTTTAAAAACCATCCACAGACTGGCTGGCACACCGGACCTCGACACTAATCCGCCGGACGGATTCGTGCCAGGGACCGTCACGCTTTCCCGCCAGGAAAGCAGTGCGTTAGACCGCACAGCTAACCAAGCTGGCTAACAGAATACATACTTCAATTAACCGACAAAATAATAAAATACAAAATTGTTCTGGAAAAGAAAGGAATGCAGAAATATAGGTCTTTTATAAATGAAATCAGTGAGAAATACCGAGAGTAAAAGCCTCAGAAAAAATGTGAAGAAATCTGAGAAAGAAATTTTCGTAAGGAGAACACATTCAACAAAAAGGAAAGTCAAATCAACGTTCAGTAAAATTAAATGCAAAGAATGCAAGAAGAGGTCCAGAGTTAATGACACAGGAGAGAGTAGTTAAGTAATGCATTGAAAGCCTCTACGAGAAATTGTAGTATGGCAAGATAAAAGAGCAAATGGGACATAGAAGACATAGGGGAACTAGTAATACAGTTTAACATAACTTTCAAAGGCTAGATATTGAACAAGGCTTAGATAAAATTAATTCCAAATTTCTAAAGTAATTAGGGGAAGTGGCCACCAAACTACTATACTAGTTTCTTCAAAGAATCTGTGAGTCTGGAAATATGTCATCAGACTTCCGGAAAAATATCATGTACTAAATCCCGAAAATACCAAGAATAGAGAAGTACGAGAATTATTGCTGAGTCAGTCAGCTCAGTCAGTAGTCATACGACTTCCGTGTACGAGCAGGTGTACGTGATTTTCTTGAGTGTAAAAGTTTGCTTTGATATATCCTAATATATATATATATATATATATATATATATATATATATATATATATATATGTGTGTGTGTGTGTGTGTGTGTGTGTGTGTGTGTGAGTGTGTGTGTGTGTGTGAGTGTATGAGTGTGTGTGCATGTACCAATGTATCAGTTACTGCTTTGTAGGCTGTTCGTTATTGTTACATTCACGTCTGTTTCTATTGTGGTGTGGTGGTGCTTTTCTTGTTGGAGGTGTTCTGTGAATGTTGAATTGCTGGTGCCTTATTTTCATGTTCATTGTATCTTATTTCAAATTATTTACTGGTCAGTTCTTGGTACAGAGCATCGCAATTGTTACAGTGAATTTGCTAAATACCAGATTTTTATATGGTAGTGTCATTTTCTTTATTTAAACATTTTTGTATAGAATTACAACTTGGTAGGCTATCTTTATTTTCTGTTTCTTTGAGATGTTATGAATTTCGTGATCCTGTTTGTTTGCTTATGTGAGTGTATACGAGTTTTTCTGTAGAGTTTTATTGGATTTGTGTTGTGTTTGGTTTTACTTATTTAGCTTCTTTCATTTTTGCTTTTTTCTGGATTTTTTTATTCAATTTTGCAGCCAGAGAGTCTTGGTATCAGCTGCTTTTCGCTGTTTGTGTTATTACGTCTAGCTTGCCTAGTGGTACTGTGTTTAATCTATAGAGCATGTATGTATGAGACTCTTGTTTCTGAGACTTTGGTGATTCGATGATTCGTGTAGTACTATGTCTATTGTTGAAAGTTCTCCTTTAAATGCTGAATGTGGTCTGTTGTTAACCTTTGTGGTAATTATATCTATGGTTTTCATTTGTGATGCTCGTTCTTTCTCAAACGTAAACTTTATATTTTTGTGCAGTGTGTTTTTTTCTGTGTCAAGCTGGTTTACTTCATTTCTGATTTACCTATCAAGTAGAGGATGAAACTCATTTATATCCATCAGTAAGGTCTATTATACTTTCCTGGTATTGTTTTCTGGAATATGCTACACTTTTTTTGTCCGCAGAGATATTTTCTAACTTCCCTTCAATGAGGGATCAAGTTGGTAATCCTTCCACTTGTAAGTAGAATTCCTTATCATATTCAAAGAAGTTTTTACTTTAATAAAGTCTTGGAATACGCTTGTTTCTGAGATACACTGAAGCGCCAAAGTGGTATAGGCATGCGTACTATAATACAGAGTTATGAAAACAGGCAGAATACGGTGCTGCTGTCGGCAACGCCTATACAACACAAGTGTCTGCAGCTGTTAGATCGGTTACTGCTGCTACAATGGCAGGTTATCAAGATTTGAGTTTGGGCGTGGTGTTATAGTTGGCGCACGAGCGATGAGGTACAGCTTCTCCGCAGTAGCCATGATGTGGGAGTTTTCCCGTACGACCATTTCAGGAATCCCCCGGGAATATCAGGAATCCGGTAGAACATAAAATCCCCGACGTCGCTGAGACTGGAGAAAGATCCTGCAAGAACGAGACCAACAACGACCGAAGGGAATCGTTCAACGTGACAGAAGTGCAACCCTTCCGCAAATTGCTGCAAATTTAATATTGGTCCATCAACAAGTGTCAGCGTGCAAACCATTCAACGGAACATAATCGACATGGGCTTTCGGAGCCGAAGGCCCACGCGTGTACCCTTGATGACTGCACGACACAAAGAGTTATGCCTCATTTGTGCCCTTTAACACCGACGTTGGACTGTTGATGACTGGAAACATGTTGCCTGGTCGGACGAGTCTCATTTGAAACTGTATCGAGTGGGTGGACGTGTACGGTTAGTGAAACAACCTAATGATTTCATGAACCCTGCAATTCAGCTACGGACTGTTCAAGCTGGTAGAGGCTATGTATGGTTGTGGGGTGTGTGCAGTTGGAGTAATATGGGACTCTTGATATGTCTAGATGCGACTCTGACAGGTGAGACGTACGTAAATGCCCTATCTCGTCGTCTGCATCCATTCATGTCCCTTCTGCATTCCGACGGTCTTGTGCAACTCCAGCAGGACAATGCGACTCCCCACAAGTTCAGAATTGCTAAGGAGTGCCTCCAGGAACACTTTTCTGAGTTTAAAAACTTCCGCTGGCCCCCAAAAATGAACAATATTTAACACACCTGGGATGTCTTGCAAAGTGTTGTTCACAAGAGATCTCCACCCTGTCATACTCTTACGGATTTATGGACAGCCCTGCAGGATTCATGGTGTCAGTTCCGTCCAGCACTTCAGGCTTTACTTCTACGTGCTCCCCGGGGCCCTACACGATATTAGACAAGTGTACCAGTTTATTTGGCTCTTCAGTGTATGTCCCTGTGGTAACTGATTATAAGCATTTAGGTCTTTACTGTTATGTTGTTAGGTTCCTGGACTGGGATTGAGGAATGGTGGCTTCCTAGGTCAAATGAGAGCAGGATAGCTGTATTCAGGATCTGTATATCTTTCACTTGCTCTGTGTTTTCCACCTGCCATTTTGTAATTTGTACTGTTGTGCGAGTTTGTTTAACATATGCGTGGAAATGGTGAATGTGGGTGCGTTACTGTAATTCACAGTTGGTCTGAAAGGTGTGTATTTTTGGTTGGCTTCGCGTTTTAGAGCATTACGTTTTGTATGTGTTATATGAGCTGTTTGTCTGTCATCAAGTGTATGTTTTACAGGCTTCAGAACATTTTTCATTTTGGTGTCGAAGCTGTTTTTAAGGACTAACTTTAGTTTTAAGATTTTCTTCAGTGTAATGAATACTTGTGTTTGTTAATGTAGTCTTGTTTGTCCATGATAATCTCCTTGTCTGCCTTGATTGTGATTGTGTTTGTGTATTTTTCCAACGGTTTTTAGAATTTTATATTCTGTAAGTATCTCTGTATGTTCAAGATGCTAGTGTCCTTCTTGAAAAATTACGTTCTCAGCTCTATAATCAAATTTTCTATGTACTGTTCATTTACTTTTAAATGTAGCCTACATTACGTTTTAAACAGACTTGCAACTAATAGTATATTCGGCCACACGTCAAATATCGAATAATCTCTTGGCTTTCTAGTCGAAGACACGAATATTAGACAAAATTATTCGCCCGGCGTTAAGCAGTAAAACTTTTATCGACGTGTTTGTTTCTCAATCGTTTGTTCACACGTACATATACTTCCCTTCCTCCCATGTCGCGCCGTCCCGCACAGTGAATCGTTACCGCGCCCCGTGTTTTGTTGACAAGTTTAGTCTGACTACATCGTCAATACGTAAGCACATTTTATCGCACTGTCTACGTTTTGATTTGTTTAAAAGTGAAATTTTTAAGATCTAACTAATAATAATCGATTATTGTTTCTAAATAATTGCGTAGAAGGACATACTTCGAGGACGATGAACATAACTCGAAAAGTGTTGTGTGTAAATTGTACGAAATAAAAATTTCTCTGGGTGACGTTGGAAAGAAGGTGACTACATTAGGAAAGTTAAATCACTTGAAAAATAAACACCGAAACAAACGTCGTAAGTTGCAGACTCCGCTTCCTAAGGGGCAAGAATTACAGATCAAGATACAGATGTATGTAAACCTTCTACTTCACAAAAGCAGCTAAGTCTTGAAGAATGTGCTGAAATACGTAAACTATGGGATATTAATGATCTCAACGCTAAAAAATACCATTTCATAATTTCCGAAATCATAGGACTTAGAATAAGGCGGTAAACGTTGTGGAAACGCTGGTTGTAGAAGACTGCGCTTTGCTACAGTATAAAATACCAAGTTGGCTTTACTTTTGAGACAAAATAATTCCAGAAATATATCATAAGATGGAAGAGGCGGTTAAAAGATTGCTTTCAGAGACATTATATTACAGTGATATGCGTCACGTGGACGTGCTTGCATTATGAAAACAATTTTTTTTAAGTTCTACCACGCATTTTTATTGAAAGTGAATTCAGTCTCAAACATGCAGTATTGAGAATCAAATATTTTGAGGGACAGCATACAGCAGAAACCATAGTAATTAGTTTACAGGAAATTGCAAGTTTATAGGACTTCGAGCTGGCAAAAATTCATGTTGTTAATAATGCAGACTTAGCCTCACTGCATTGTTTCATTTATACTCTTCAGTTAATTGTTAACGATTCTCTGAAGGCTCAGTCAAATGTGACTCAAATGATAGCAACAGGTAGGAGGATAGTAACTGATCATTCTGGCACTGCACAAGAAGTATTACATTCTGTCCGAAAAGATTTGGATCTCCTTCAGCATGAATTAGTGCAAGACGTCACAAAGTGGTGAAATTCCATCTATTATATGCTTGCGAGGTTAGCGGAATAAAAACGGGCCGTTTCACTCTATCTCACGGATCGTTATTTTATCAATCTGACTTCTGCACAATGGGAGCTTTTGGAACAACTTTTGAAATTATTGCAACCTTTTAAGGAAATAACAAAAATTACAAGTTCCGGATACGGTTGCGTATCTGACATTATTCTGTATGTTGTTACATTAATGCGATACTGCGATAAAACGAGCATATCATAGCAAAGACCCACATTAAACCAGGTAGGCTTGCCATACAACAATGGTTGCAACTGTAGGGGTGTTGATAAAATATCGATATATTGATATACCAATATTTTCCACGAATTAACAATATATATCGGGATACTTTTTCACCGATAAACAGATACATCGATATCAAAATGGCAATATCGACTGCAGATATTTTATTTCATACCACATTTTTTTCGCAATTTTCGATAAGAATTTGAAGCTGTAGTAGAACATAACTTTAATTTGGCTGTGTGAAAGAGTCTTACTCCTTTTTTTAACTTTCATTACGTCCAGTCTTTCTCTTTGACTGTGTGAAGCAAGTATAGGTGACACAAAGAAGAAGCTAAGAAGAAGACCGATTGCACCGAGGGGTAGGAGGGGATGGCAGTGTGAATGGAATAATAACATATCCAACGTGAAGAAATAGCACATCAGCTGCGTTAAAAAACAATTTTTAACGCAGTTAGTGTGCTGTTTTCTTCACACTGGCATTCTTCGAAAAGAGTTGCTGAAAGAAATGAACAAAAATCAGGACAACAGGATTGGTCTTTGCGCTGTAAGGAGACGTGTGAGGGGAAATGCTGACGTAATCGACGCTCGATGCTACCAACCGGAACTGTAACGTTTAACTACACCACACAATTTTTCCGAAATGAAAAAGCAGGGAATTCGACATGAAGTGTTCCAGACAAATCCGATAAGTGACGAAACCGAACGACAGACCCATCGGACACCTTTTATTGTACCACTTAGCGGTAGTTACCACTGTCAGCAAATGGTTATGGACAGGTGTGAACCTCCAGCCTCTTCCTTTCAATTCTTGTTCTAAGTGGAATAAGCAGGCTACTAGCGTGCTCGTCTATAGAATACCTAATGATAAATCAATGGGCCGGCCGCTGTGGCCGAGCGGTTCTAGGCGCTTCAGTCTGGAACCGCGCGACCGCTACGGTCGCAGGTTCGAATCCTGCCTCGGGCATGGATGTGTGTGATGTCCTTAGGTTAGTTAGGTTTAAATAGTTCTAAGTCTAGGGGACTGGATTCCCGGCGGGGTCAGGGATTTTCTCTGCCTCGTGATGACTGGGTGTTGTGTGATGTCCTTAGGTTAGTTAGGTTTAAGTAGTTCTAAGTTCTAGGGGACTGATGACCATAGATGTTAAGTCCCATAGTGCTCAGAGCCATTTTTTTTCTAGGCGACTGATGGCCTCAGATGTTAAGTCCCATAGTGCTGAGAAGCATTTTTTGATAAATCAATACTTAAATATATAGCTCTAAAAAAAATGGCTCTGCGCACTATGGGACTTAACATCTGCGGTCATCAGTCCCATAGAACTTGGAACTACTTAAACCTAACTAACCTAAGGACATCACACACATCCATGCCCGAGGCAGGATTCGAACCTGCGACCGTAGCAGTCGCACGGTTCCGGACTGAGCGCCTAGAACCGCTAGACCACCGCGGCCGGCTATAGCTCTAAAACTGGCAGTATATTTACAATGTGTAGACGATATGGTTTTTTTCTTTTTTGCCGGTACGTCGTTAGTTTCTCCGTCGATATATCGTAATTTCTTTTCGATACATCAAGGACCATAATGACTTTTTTTTAAATATCGATTTACTATATTTCAGTCCTAATTGCAAGAACGATTTGAAGAAGTCACAAAGAGTAAAAATCATTTGGTGGCGACCGCTTTAGACTCAAGCATTAAAATGAGTGTTTTCACCAGCCAGTTGCAAAGAGTAAAAGTCAGGCAGGATATTTTGATCGACAACCTAAAGATGAACTGTGAAAGGGGTAGCAACGATAGCGCGAATTCGTCGTCTATTCGTGTCAAGAGGATGAGAACCGAAGAGTAGCGTCTAAGCCAGACTATTCACTCATCTTTTACGGATTACTTCGATGAGGTGGTTGCAGAAAAGAACCGCAGCTCACACCGGGACACTGAAAGAAAGAACGCAGTTCCAACTGAAATAGTATTAAGAACATACCACGCTATGGTAATCCATACAGATGGTGGTAAGCCAGAACAGATAAGTTTCCGTGTCTAGTAAACCTTGCACCAAAAGATTCGTTGGATCCAAGAAGTAGTGTGTATTGAGAGCGTCTTTTTTCTGAAGGTGGGAGTGTCTACGACAAGAAAAGGAGAAAACTACTACCCAAAAATGCAGAAAAATTAGTCTTTCTGCACCATAATGTTCCACTTCTAAATTTCAATTACGAGAATTCAAGTGCTTAGACGTTTATTACACTCCTGGAAATTGAAATAAGAACACCGTGAATTCATTGTCCCAGGAAGGGGAAACTTTATTGACACATTCCTGGGGTCAGATACATCACATGATCACACTGACAGAACCACAGGCACATAGACACAGGCAACAGAGCATGCACAATGTCGGCACTAGTACAGTGTATATCCACCTTTCGCAGCAATGCAGGCTGCTATTCTCCCATGGAGACGATCGTAGAGATGCTGGATGTAGTCCTGTGGAACGGCTTGCCATGCCATTTCCACCTGGCGCCTCAGTTGGACCAGCGTTCGTGCTGGACGTGCAGACCGCGTGAGACGACGCTTCATCCAGTCCCAAACATGCTCAATGTGGGACAGATCCGGAGATCTTGCTGGCCAGGGTAGTTGACTTACACCTTCTAGAGCACGTTGGGTGGCACGGGATACATGCGGACGTGCATTGTCCTGTTGGAACAGCAAGTTCCCTTGCCGGTCTAGGAATGGTAGAACGATGGGTTCGATGACGGTTTGGATGTACCGTGCACTATTCAGTGTCCCCTCGACGATCACCAGTGGTGTACGGCCAGTGTAGGAGATCGCTCCCCACACCATGATGCCGGGTGTTGGCCCTGTGTGCCTCGGTCGTATGCAGTCCTGATTGTGGCGCTCACCTGCACGGCGCCAAACACGCATACGACCATCATTGGCACCAAGGCAGAAGCGACTCTCATCGCTGAAGACGACACGTCTCCATTCGTCCCTCCATTCACGCCTGTCGCGACACCACTGGAGGCGGGCTGCACGATGTTGGGGCGTGAGCGGAAGACGGCCTAACGGTGTGCGGGACCGTAGCCCAGCTTCATGGAGACGGTTGCGAATGGTCCTCGCCGATACCCCAGGAGCAACAGTGTCCCTAATTTGCTGGGAAGTGGCGGTGCGGTCCCCTACGGCACTGCGTAGGATCCTACGGTCTTGGCGTGCATCCGTGCGTCCCTGCGGTCCGGTCCCAGGTCGACGGGCACGTGCACCTTCCGCCGACCACTGGCGACAACATCGATGTACTGTGGAGACCTCACGCCCCACGTGTTGAGCAATTCGGCGGTACGTCCACCCGGCCTCCCGCATGCCCACTATACGCCCTCGCTCGAAGTCCGTCAACTGCACATACGGTTCACGTCCACGCTGTCGCGGCATGCTACCAGTGTTAAAGACTGCGATGGAGCTCCGTATGCCACGGCAAACTGGCTGACACTGACGGCGGCGGTGCACAAATGCTGCGCAGCTAGCGCCATTCGACGGCCAACACCGCGGTTCCTGGTGTGTCCGCTGTGCCGTGCGTGTGATCATTGCTTGTACAGCCCTCTCGCAGTGTCCGGAGCAAGTATGGTGGGTCTGACACACCGGTGTCAATGTGTTCTTTTTTCCATTTCCAGGAGTGTATTTTCAGTATGTGCCCACAGAATATACATATGTATTTTATTTTATACCTATTTTTTGTTAATTTTCGTAATTCGGAAGCTAGTTATGAACCTACGAATACTTTGATGATTACAAGAAAAGTACATTGTTATTAGAAAATAAATCAATAGTTTCATTTTAGCAACTTTCTGACTAGAACAAAACATCTTACTTAAGTATTCGCTATGCGGCGCAGCAGTACCTAGATTTTCGGTATTCGACCGAATAGAATAAAATTAGCCGAATAGTCCGAATATCGAATAATAGCCAAATATTCGTTGCAAGTCTAGTTTTAAATCTTTCTGTAATAGCTGTGTTTTTCATGATTAAGGTTGCCTTCTGATAAGTTTATGAGTCGTGCTAAGAATTTGTGTGTGTTTTTCTGCCTGTTTTTTGTTTGAGTGTATTTTTTGGGCTGTATGTGATTTTAATTTCTTTTTGCATCTTTGTTTTGTCTCTCTATGGAATTACAGGTGTGGTCTACAGCTTTGTCCACTAAACAGAAGAACAGGGCTATTCCTACTGTGAGCTAAGTGCAAGAGTGTTTCATACAATTCACATTTCAGATAACATGCGAAAGTATACAGTTATCACTGTTACCAGATCACATGTTTGACGAACGCCTATAAATTATAAATGCATAGCATTTCTTAACCATATATCTCTCTGTATGTATTTCCATGTAGGGAGTTTATCTATTCTTAGTCCACTAAACTTAGTTTCAGTTAACTGCTCAGTGTCTTTATTTTCAATGAGTGTTCGTTCTGTATATGTTGGGTAGTTTTTGGGTAATCTTAAAGTCATATAGCTATTTTGTCAATATTGTACAAAAAGCTGTTTTTGCCGAATGAATGTTAGACCCTTTCATTGTTGTCTACTAAGTTGCCTCTCACTTGGTATGAAGAAATTTTGCAGCTAACAGGTAAGCTACGTCAGTGGGGAACACAGGTATTGTTGACTGTAGGCTTTAGTGCATTAATGAACCGAAAGGAGATGAGTCACCTTATGCTTGATTGATAATTCAGAGGCTCCTAAGGTGGTATTACTTTTTCTTGCATCAAGTATTATATCCATACCAGCTGCTGTGTGTTTGACAGATAGCAGATATATTCACTTTTGAAGTTACGTAGTTACGTATTACATATGAGTGGGAGTATGGTGCGACGCAAGAGCATCAATCGTCTCTGTGATAAGAGATAGATTCAATAACAGTGTATAATCAAATTTTGGTAATGGATATTAACATTCATATGCATTTGCATCCCATGTCGCCTGCCTGTTCGACATGCGTGAGTAGTGAGTAAGCTTTTCATTTCCCATAAAGAGTTTTTCACTTCTCGCTTGAAATCTGGCTATCGTGTTAGCCAAAGATGTAATGTTGACTGTGTGTCATTAAGACAAGTGATGATCGAACTGCGCAGGATCCACCTTGCGCGAGAGAGAGAGAGAGAGAGAGAGACAGAGAGAGAGAGAGAGAATTAACTCTTTATAATTTTTTAATTACAAATCTCCTCTCAGATTAACTATTTAAGTCATATTTTATAAATTGATTGATGAAATTAATAACTAGAATTTTCTTAAGTGCTGGTTCTTCCCCGCCCACATGGCTCACGTATTGCCGGTTAGCCATCATGTTGGCGTGCTTATTCTTCATATAGATGCAATATTTTACAATAGTACGAGATTTCTGCATGTGTAATTCTTTGGGAATTAGCGTGCGAAGACTTTGATTGGAGTTTTTCTCCGTGTTCTCTTGTATGAATTCAAATGCAGTTATTGTGGCTAAATCTCGGCTGTTTAAATCATGAGGAATTCGTTACGTTGAAGTATATGGTCAGCTCCTCACATCTTGGAAAGTAATATGTCGTTGTAAATTGAAGATTTCACGTATCATATGAAGCCTTGTGATCACGAAGTCCTTTGCCTTCCAAGTTGTGATTAAAGTGGCTTGAATCCGTGTTGACCCTACAAAAGAGGGATGCTCTGTCATATGGCTTAGGAGTTTCTGATTATTTTAGTCAATTTCGATATATTTGTGCGACTAACTTTTAGAAAACGAAATCTTAGTGGCCCACTTGTGTATAGAATACGATATAGTGCCTCAGGACGCGTTTCATAGAATGACCTGTGTGTTATTAATCATTTCTTCTGTTATTGTTTCTATTACTAAATACGTATAAATTAATATACACTTCATATTTTGTTTCGAACGTGAGAGTTCCCTTGCTCCCAATTGTTTTTGACTTGTATCACTCTACATGCGAGGTATGATGAATATGTGTAGAATTAAAATAATTGTCGTCTAAACATGGAGCGTGAGAATAACGCATTCGTATTTCCCTTTACTTGGATCTTATTAATCTGTATCGAAAACGATAACTCTTGCTCTTGTTCGTCACATACCGTCAGTGTCTGCAGCATCGATCCTTTTCGTCAAAATGGACTTCCTGTTTTAAGATTAATTATTATTGCGGGCAGAGAATTATAAGAGAATATTAAGATTAAAAGGTGCAAAATCTTACAGTCCACATGTTAAGGACCTAGCTAGTCCACTGCATGATGACTTGCTGCGAGAAACGACACTGTATCACTTTCCTTTTAGTATTTTTTAAGCGTGAAGCAGGCTCCAAACAAGACTGCAGGTAGACGTCAAATTCAGTTCCACTTTTCTGTTAAGATGTTTTAGACTTGGTTGGGTACCTAATCAGATAGCCCGGGTTGTCTGTGTGTGGTCCGGAGTGCGCCTTTGGTTGAAGCGCAACAAGGTAATTCTGTTGCGACTCATGATCTCATCTCTTGTACATCTTTATTGGGCTTTAATGATTAATCTTTGGAGGGATAAATTTTTTCCCGTTGCACTTACATAATCTCTCTTACATCTTGTTATTCATATGCGATATTCCATTTTATTCTGATGCGATATACGAGGGGGAGTTGGAAAATAAGTTTCCCCTGTCGACTGTGGGCAGAGTTGTGTGATACGGGCGAAAGACAACACGGCAGGTGAATGCGTACGTGCAAGACACCGATATACCATTGGGTAGAGGTCTACTGCGATCAAGCAGATAGTGCTGTCGCAGTGTCTGCGCAAAGCGGAGGCCAGCCGCTCGGTCTTTTCCCGGAGCTACGGAGAGAAGGTGCGTTGGATTCGTAGTCAAAGGAGGAAGAGCTGTTATCCGCTATGAATGAGCACGTGGAGTATCAGGCACAGAAATTAATAACCAACTTGTTGAGGTGTATGGGTCAGGTGTGATGTTGAGGCAAATGGTGCGGAGACGGCGGCAGCAATTCAGTGATGGACGTCAGCAAGTGCAGGACACACCGAGACCTGGACGGACGCGAACGACCACTACAGATGGAAATGTCAGGAAGGTGGACGACATGATTAAAGCGAACCGGCTTATCGCCATCGATGGAGTAGCGGCAGAACTTGGAATCGGAGGTGAGCGAGCTCACAAAATCATCCACGACATTCTTCGATAGAGGAAGATGTCAGCACGATGGGTGCCCCGCCAACTGACCCCGACACACGTGGAACAACGCATGGCGTTCAGCCTGGAACAGCTCGAGCGTTACCATGAATCTGGCAACGACCTTCTGTTTCGGATTGTGAGGGGGATGAAACGTGGGTCCACCATTACACGTCCGAATCGAAGGCCGCATCCATGGAGTGGAAACATCCGTCATCACCTGTCCGAAAGAAGTCCAAAAGCAGTCCGTCTGCAGATAAAGTGCTACTCACCGTTTTCTCGGACACCAAAGGAGTTTTGCTGCTGGACTTTCTGGAGGATGCAACGATCAATGCTGTGCGGTGCTGTGCCACTCTGTCGAAATTGAAAGAGGTGATTCGGAAAAAGCGGCCTGGCCTTCTCAGATCTGGCGTTCTGCTGTTGGATGACAATGCGAGACCACACACGGCGATAGCAATGCAAAACCATATTGCAACTCTTGGTTGGGAGCGCCTACACCATCCGCCTTACAGTCCGGATCTCGCACCAAGAGCCTTACATCTGTTTCCTGCTTTGAAGACGACTCTCGGCGGAAGGCGCTTTGGCAGCAATGCTGACGTCAAACAAGCCGTTCAACGCTTCTTCCGTATGCAACGCCCTGATTTTTTCCTGGAAGGCTTTTTGAAGCTTATAAAGCGGTGTGGCAAATGTCTCTATGTACTTGGATATTATGTAGAAAAATAAGGACATGTCTTATCTTTAATGTCTCGTTCTCATTTTTTTTTTCCTTTCACACACAACTCTGCCCACAGTCGACAGGGAAAACTTATTTTCCAACTCCCCCTCGTATATTGCGCTTCATTATTCAATATCAGACAAATGTACTTGTACACTCAATATCAGTCAGATGTGTCTACGTATTCAATATCAGCTGGATGCAGCTGAATATTCCATGATAATCAGACCAACTTTCAACAACTTAAAATAAGTTCAACATTAAACTATAGAACTTTGAACTTAAAACATAAATGGAAACTTTCACTGTTTCAGTACCTTCATGAACGTAGGCGTGCACAATTTAACCAAAATTTTCTGCGAAATTGTGCCGTGGGCGAAACCCTCCCGAATGTTATTTTGTATTTTCCCGACTTTGTGCCCCTCTGGTGGAGTTGGTGGCGGTATAGCTCCTCTTTGCCAGAAAGCAACTTGTGGTATGAACGTGGTAAGCTAAGCGGCGCGTGCGAGGCAGCGAAGAGTTTTTTGGGCTAGCGGCGGCACAAGGGAGGTGGCGCGCCGGGCCGGTGAACCCATGTTTGTGTCGGAAAATGTCTTGTCTGGACATGGAGTGACAGAGCAGCCTCGTTGTTGTTCTTGACGACCGATTCTTAGGAAAGAACCACCTCTGGGCCGGCCGAAGTGGCCGTGCGGTTAAAGGCGTTGCAGTCTGGAACCGCAAGACCGCTACGGTCGCAGGTTCGAATCCTGCCTCGGGCATGGATGTTTGTGATGTCCTTAGGTTAGTTCGGTTTAACTAGTTCTAAGTTCTAGGGGACTAATGACCTCAGCAGTTGAGTCCCATAGTGCTCAGAGCCGTTTGAACCATTTGAACCACCTCTTTTGGACTGACGTGTTCGCTGATCGCACTGTTCCGGTGTTCGTAGACGTGTTGGCAGTGAACGGTATCTACGCTTTCGGATCCTGTATCCGTTGTCAGGAAGAGATTGTCGGTCAAAGCAAAGCTAGAAGGTCTGTGCAGCCTTCACTATACTACCGCTGCACCCTGGCTACATTTATGGACGACTACTTGTTCACTCCATGTGAAGCTGAGTGGTTCCACTATTCAATAGCTGGTGATCTGTTTATCTGTTCATTTGGTGAAAGTTGTCATTCGCCGCGCGGTATTAGCCGAGCGGTCTACGGGCGCTGGGGTCATGGACTGTGCGGCTGATCCCGGCGGGCATGGGTGTGTGTGTTTGTCCTTAGGATAATTTAGGTTAAGTAGTGTCTAAGCTTATGGACTGATGACCTTAGCAGTTAAGTCCCATAAGATTTCACACACATTTGAACATTTGAATTTGAACAAAGTTGTCATTGAGCTTGCCCTCGTGTGCGTCACTTGTGTTGTGCATATGTGTGGGATCGGTGGTAACTGATTTCTGTGCAGCCTTCACTATACTACCGCTGCACCCTGGCTACATTTATGGACGACTACTTGTTCACTCCATGTGAAGCTGAGTGGTTCCACTATTCAATAGCTGGTGATCTGTTTATCTGTTCATTTGGTGAAAGTTGTCATTCGCCGCGCGGTATTAGCCGAGCGGTCTACGGGCGCTGGGGTCATGGACTGTGCGGCTGATCCCGGCGGGCATGGGTGTGTGTGTGTTTGTCCTTAGGATAATTTAGGTTAAGTAGTCTCTATGCTTATGGACTGATGACCTTAGCAGTTAAGTCCCATAAGATTTCACACACATTTGAACATTTGAATTTGAACAAAGTTGTCATTGAGCTTGCCCTCGTGTGCGTCACTTGTGTTGTGCATATGTGTGGGATCGGTGGTAACTGATTTATGCTTCAGGTTTCATCGTGTGAATTTAGTGATGTGTATGATTTATCACCAAGAAGTGCAGGATTGAAGTGTGAAACAAAATATGTTTGCAAGCTTGCGGCACTGTAAACTCGCCGAGGTAGCCGTTAAAGAATTCTAATGCAGCAGATCAGTCGTTGAGTTAAATAATCAGCTTTTGTAACTGAACAATTCGCGTTTCCTTATTTGGCGTTCATCTGAAGGCGCTCAGCGTCTAGTTTTGAAATTGTCTGGTACTTCTGAACGGTACTTGAGTACATCTTAATTTGTGCCACGAGTAAAATTGGTGTGAGTAAAACTTGTGAGTATGGGGTCCGCTGTAATTCTTACTGTGAATTTAAAGTTCTGTTGCTGAATTGATTTTGGCTGAAGATTGTTTTGAAACTTGAATTGATGTCAATTTATCATGATAAATTTTTCAATTTATCATTACAAATTTTGTTTACGAGTTCACTATATGCATTTTTAAGATAGGTTTGGAAATTTAAATTTTAATGTCAAGTAGTTACCTAGTTTGAGCCGAATGTTTTAATTGATGTCGTTGTAATTATCTTTAGCTTAAATTTGACACCATTGTATTACCGCTATTTGCCATCAATACTGGATCAGGATTAATACTTAGTTAAGGGTTTATAATGACTACATAAAAAAACGGAGTTGGGCAACAAATGTTAATGTAAATGTGGAGTAGGAATTTCTTGTTTCTAAATTTATTTTAAAAACATGTCTGAATTAATGTTATCCCGGCATATTACGACTTCGTAAACCTTTTAACAAACCACATATGACCTGAGACAACTGCTGCAAGTACTTAGTTGAATGTAACCTGTAAGTCACATTTGACATACCTTTTTCTTGAAGTCCACAGACACAGGAAGTTCTCGTTGGTAACTCTTCGTTGCTTTATAAAGGCCAAAGATTTCGATGTAGGGCACTCGGCTCGCAATAGTCGAAAGGCGCCTTAAATCTGGCTGTGAAGATACGTATATCTTACTTTTGTATCCATACGGAAGGCTAATTCAAGATTAGAAAAGAATCAGCACCTGATTATGAATGGGCGGACATGCGTTTGTTTTACGGTACCTCAAATGCTATTGGATTCAAACAAGACATTAAACAGAAAGTTTCGGCATCGAACTCTCTCGGGTAATTATTAGTTCTGTGATGAGACCGATCTGTTTGCAAAGCAAGTAAATAAACAATACTTATCAGAGATATTTGTTCTAGATATGCAGTGGACTGGTTTTCATTACTTAGCGATAAATATTGTCCTCAATGGGCTTTAGAAACAAACAAGTGCTGTTCCTAAAAGGCGAAATTTGAAGCATTTCGTGATCTGTCTCAAGTGCTGTGAACCATGAACTGTAACCTATTCGTCAGTTGTCAAAGAAGTAATATTTTTTTCGAGGAACTGAACTGTTTTAGTGCTCTGCTTTCAAATTACAGGAATATTTTTGTTACTTATGTGTCCCTAAAGATGAAAGAGAAAGAGCTGTTATGCGATCTAAATAAGTCAGAACGTATTATGGGTTAAATCTTCGAATGCCATGGCAACCAGTTTAAGAATGTTTTCAAAGTGCCAACTCAACCAGATCACTTTCAGTAATCAGTGTATCGCTTATCATAAGATATTTTCAAAAACTGTCATGTGTTATTTTGTTCAGGAGCTGGTCATATTCACTATTTTATGCTTATGACTAACTACTATGTGTGTTACATCTGCGAAAACAGCCTGTTTGATCATTGTCTCATAAGCCCAGGTCCGATGGTTGCGACTAAATTGCGTGACTACCACCTGTTGTTTATACTTCATCGCATTCTCAGTTTGCACGCTACTCAGTCTTCCGTCGCAGATCAAGTACTTCTCAAACACAAGTTCTCATCTAATATCTTAAACTGTATTAATCAACAAAGCAGAAATACTTTCAAAGTCCTTCTCCGGTGTTGTGGCACTCTTCTGTAATGACGGAGTAAATGCTCACCTCTCATTTCAGTTAGTCCTTTCTCTCGTACGTTTTCAGCCACTCACCTCGTCATCTTGGTTATCTTTCCACCATTCTCCCACATCCCCCCCCCCCCCCCCCCCGCGCCCTCTACTGCCTATCCCCTCACGTCCATTGCTGCCGCAGCAATCAGACTAAACCATCTAACTCTAAATTATCTGTATCCTGTTTCAAACCATTAATTTTTTTCCTTTGTAGCTATTATTGTTCATGGGAGTGCAGAATCTCACGGCGACAACATTGAATTAAATATTATCGGGCCTCGACCCACACCATGTAGCTACAATTCCACGATCTTTAGACCAAGGACTCCTCAAGAAAAATGAGAAAGGCATACCAGCAGCTCAGAAGCAGACATTTCGTTTGATAATGGCCGAGGAGTCATCGTCGAAAGCTCGTGGTATTTTAACAACATGATACGGCTGGAGGCCAGAGAACATTTTATTCATTATTGTTTTTGCTATTTCCATCATCTTTTTCTAAGACTGAATTCTAAATATAGGACCTTTTGCGAAACGTATGCCGAATTAATATAATACGAAATCGAAGAATAGTAATACGTAATAAAGACCTTATTGCCGTTCTCATGCCACAATATATACATTACCTCAGTGCAGTCGTGATTGTCAGGTTCTAATGAACATTTTAGGTTTGTTTATAAATGATTCAAAACCCTCAAACATTGGCTCAGGTGCCTTTTTTATTTATGTGAACTGAGTATGTAAGTTCTCACAGACAGAAATTTAGGACTGTTGATAGTTACCTCGCTTTTAATTGTAAAAGGTGGTACTAGTAGTAACACTCACCATGCGCGTTGATACATCATACTACAACAGTCGTTTACAATAGATTAAACATGGAGTTGGCTTCTTCGAGAGCCATGAGATAATGCGGTTCTTTTGTCCTTGTTTTCACAGGGTGTTTGGGATGGAAACATGGTGTAATACACTGCCAACCTATCGCCGGCCACCTCATAGCATGGCATCACCTCACTTAGCATTTGCTACTTACATAGTGTGTAAAGCTTTCAGGTTCCACCCTGATGCACTTACATCAAAATGAAGATTCCTTATGAAAAGCATGGCTAATTAATGTAGACATCGTTAGTAGTTTATTTTTTTCATTATACTGAAGAAAGTACAATTTCAATGGTCGCGAGTGGCATGGCTATGGTGATTCTTGCAAACTTTGTTTGTATTTGTGACGATACATGATCCAGGTCATTGACCTTTCTATCACCTCACCTCCCCTCCCCTCCCCCTTCCATTACCCTCCCCTCCTCCTACACTCTCCTTCCTCACCTCTCCACTCAATTTGTTGCACAAAACGAGTTGTGCAGAACAGGTTAGAATATTACACACATTATCAACTAAAGGTTGACGGCAAATGTTTTAAATAGACTTTAAACTCTAGCACAGTAAAACACAAGAATATTCACTGTCCAGTCACACTTAAGAATAATCACCTTTTGTAGCGCAAAACGTGCAAGAAGAGGGTCAATGAGGTTCTGGAAGGTACCAATAGGATGTGGAGCCATGCCGACTCCAGTGCTGAACCCAAATGCACTAGGTTTCTCGGCTGAGGATACATGGCGCGAACAGCCTGATAGAGGTAGTCTGGCAGATTCTCGATTGGGTTTAAATTCAGAGAGTTTGGAGCCCAGAGGAGCACGGTAAACTCATCCTGTTGCTATAAATGAGCAGTTTGATACAGTTCTGCTTAACGTGTGAGCCAGCGTGCATGGCTGCTGTCTGCGACGGCGTGCAACACAAGTTGTGATGCGCGCTCTGTCACGGTACGCCTTTCATTTGGCGATTTTGGTGATATATTGATATGAGCTGATCAAGCTCGTAACAACTGTTTATATGTTGAAATGCCACACTTTTCCGCAGCATACCTCCCAGCGACAAAACGCCTGCTTCGTACTTGGGTTTCACTGCAACTTTGCTATCAAGTCAGTTCTGTCTCGAAGGTTACAAAACGATTACAGTCCTTTCTGTGCAGAACTTTCCTACTCTTTACTGAACAAAACAGGCCGTATCAGGTTTTACTAACAGTTATAAGCCCAATTAGACCATCTTCAGATTTGTCACTGAAATACTGGACTGTCGCCACCACCAGCGTCAGTTGATGTGCCACGCGAAAGATAAGAGAAATATTGAGGTATTCACCCACGGCCTCTTTGAGAGCCCTGTAGTTTAACACCTAGTGTGGTCAATGAAATAATAGAAATTTTAAGCCGGCCGCGGTGGCCGAGCAGTTCTAGGCGCTTCAGTCCGGAACCGGGCGACTGCTACGGTCGCAGTTTCGAATCCTGCCTCGGGCATGGATGTGTCTGATGTCCTTAGGTTAGTTAGGTTTAAGTAGTTCTAAGTTCTAGGGGACTGATGACCTCAGATGTTAAGTCCCATAGTGCTCTGAGCCATTTGAACCATTTTTGAACAATTTTAAATGAAGATTCTTACTTTCCATTACCCAATCTACTTTTAAAAAAGCAGTTACAGAAAGTTGAAATTCATTTATATTTCAAAACAGAACCCTGTCTAGCCAATCTGTCGATGGTAATCAGTCTGTCGGCAGTACGTTCTGCAGGACGTTTCACGATGTTTTGATGATTTGAAATTTGAATAACACAAAAATTAATTGCGAAACGTTAAGTTAAGCATTTTTCACAAGATACAACATTTTTTCAAGTTTACTTATGACATACTACATCTGAAAAATGACGAGCACTAGCGGCAACACAATACTCGAGGCGCTTCACCAAGTTTATTAACATATCTTTCGTAACTGGTGGAGGAATTCTGGTAATTTCATCTTGAATTCGATCTTTTAACAGTTGCAAGCTTCTAGGCTGGTCGGAGTACACTCTCGCTTTCAAAAATCCAATAGGTAAGAGTCTAGCACGGAGTTCGGACGCTTTGCCGAGGGCTAGCTCACTTTCGATTCGATGCGCTGACAGTTGCACGGAAGTTTCTTAACAAGTTTACTATTGTTCCATAAGCAGGAACTGGATGTCGCGGCTGGTTCTTGAAATAGTTTCGAAAGCCACGTTGCACACGCAGGACACATTCGCCGTAGCGAAAATAGTACTCCTTGAACGCACGATGTTGCTTAGAGCAGTACGACATGGTTACTGACCTGTATATGGGATGAAACTTGACACTCTACACTATTCATAGACGGTGCTATCGTTGCTGTATCTTGTTTTAGCGCGCGTTATTAAAATTTGATGCTGTCAGAACATTGTGAAACAATCTGTACCTGCTCTAAAGTACAGATTCAAGCGGATTTATGCGGTCACTACGAGATTGTACGAGACATAAGACGCTTTGAAATGGGAAAAACTGAGTGCTGTCCTTCTGCACAACCGGAAACCGTTACACACGAGTCCTGCTCTGGATTCCGCTATCATGATGCACTGCTTCTCGTAGGGACTGTTCAGTCAAACAATGAAAGTGAGAGAAAAAGATGCCTTCGCTTTGTTCATAAGTGTAAACGAAATATAAATCGTTTACATATTTAAAATTTGCCATTCCATCAAAATGAATGCACCTACCCTGGGGAGATTCATTGTAGGATTTTATTCCAAAGTCTTATAGGAAGGTATGAGCTGCTTGACAAAATGATGATAATAAAGAGAGACGAGGCATCTCCTCTGTAAGACCTGTAGCTCATATGAGAGAGCTGTAGAGACATCTGCACGTTCATTATGCATGTTTTATAAAACTGTACTCGGACAATGTTAGCAATATGTACCTATCATCTACAATGTGCTTCTTACCTGCTTCTTACAT
Source organism: Schistocerca americana (assembly GCF_021461395.2). Lineage (NCBI taxonomy): Eukaryota > Metazoa > Arthropoda > Insecta > Orthoptera > Acrididae > Schistocerca > Schistocerca americana. Next base: position 372,685,274 of record NC_060122.1, on the reverse strand, counting down.
GTGGTGGACTGCTGCTCTAAGATGTCCCATATAGCAAGCTGTAGAAAATCGTACTATAAGGCAGTCGCCATTCCTAGACTAAATACAATAGTCCAAGATTACTAGATAAGTAGATTTTTGTGATTGTTTTGTAATATACCCCTCAGCATATCATTCTCACATGAATTACCCTTTAAGTCTGTTTCACTCTTCACAAATTCTCTTCCTGTCTCTTTAAGTCTTCCTACTGCATTCTTCCAGTTGATCTGTTTTCTAAATTTAATTATAGAAGTATTACCTTTTTCTTTAAATTTGTTGGCAGTGGATTTTGTAATGATTTTTTGCTTTATTTTTAAATACTCCAATTCCCAATTCATATTGTTCATTTCCACTCCCTATATGATACATTCAAAGTCACTAATACACAATGATTTATTGTTAATCTCACGTATTTCATTCAAATGTCTTGACGTCGGTAATCACGTTCCCCTACCACAAGGGTACTTTTGCACAAACAATGCACGTAAGTCTTAATTATTATCATGGACAACGTTGAAAGATTGTAACTCATTTAAATTTATGTCATTCTGTAGTGATATTCAACACATTAAATGTTTCTTTAGTTGTTTGTATAATTTCCTGTATATTGATCGCCCATGCGGTTGTGACGGTCACTCTGACGCTACAAATCCTGTGACATCGCCTGTAATGGACACAGTTGCTGACATCTGTGTATACTGTCCACGTGCCTATCTGCGAGGCTTAGTTGCCGCCCATCTGAGTACGCGGAATGAAATTTGCAAAGATTTTATACCCTGGTATGTACATGTCCCAAGTTTACTATCCTTGCCAGGTGCGCGGGAAAATTGCGCCGTAGTGTCACACGTTCATTCATCGGCCACCAAAGTTCACAACTTTGCATTTTCCTGTACCACTACTAGTCGTTTCCTCTCCTGTCCCATTCACAAACAGAACGAGCGAGAAACGACGCTCTATTCACCTCCGTAACAGCTCTCATCTCTCTTATCTTCGTAGATCTTAAGTGAAATGTACGTTGGGGACAGTAGAATCGTTTTGCAGTCAGCTTCAAAAGCTGTTTCTCTAAGTTTTCTGAAAAGTCTTTTCGCGAAAATGTCGTCTTCGCACCAGGGATTCCCATTTGAGTTCAAGGAAGAATCTCCCCATACTCGTATGTTGAGCTGACCTTCCGGTAACAAATCTATCACCAATCTTCTGAATTGCTTCCATGTCTTCCTTTAATCCAGCAATACTCAAGAATGAGTCACAACGGTGGTCTATACCCTGTTTCCTTTATAGAACTTTCTAAAACTGTCCCAGTGAACCGAAATCGACCTTTTTCCTTACCTACTGTCGCCCTTACGAACTCATTCTATTTCAAATCGCTTTGCTATGCCCAGATATTTAATCGACGTAACTATGTGAAGCAACACACGGTTGACACTGTACTGTTATCGTACACACTCCCCCACATCAATTTTCGATATTACTTATGATACACGTTAGATACTAATGGTCCCAGAGTGGAACACTGTGACACCTCACAACTTTGTATCAGTTCGTGTCGGAATCAAATCTGTTTCCTATTTGTTTACATTTTTGAGGATCCTATATATCGTCACATGTCAAGATGTTTGTCATTATGTATAACATTCTAGAGTGAACTCATCAGTTTGCTTCATCGCAGAAGCTATGTTGCAGCCACCTCTGGTTTAACCAAGGCAGAATTCCAAAATGCCGGCCGGTGTGGCCGAGCGGTTCTAGGCGCTACAGTCTGGAACCGCGCTACCGCTACGGTCGCAGGTTCGAATCCTGCCTCGGGCATGGATGTGTGTGATGTCTTTAGGTTAGTTAGGTTTAATTAGTTCTAAGTTCTAGGGGACTGATGACCTCAGAAGTGAAGTCCCATAGCGCACAGAGCCATTTTTGAATTCCAAAATGATCGTTGCCCGCTGATAGTTTTGAATAATGGATAATTGATTTTGCTGGGCGGGAGCACTTAGCGAGGCTGTCAAGAAGAGTAGAGTCTGCGGGTCCGAAGCTAGCGGTTGGCTTGAAACGATAAGTGGGCCGGCACCGTTCGAACGAAAGTGCTGACTGTTTGGAACATGATTACCAAAAATGTTCAAATGTGTGTGAAATCTTATGGGACTTAACTGCTAAGGTCATCAGTCCCTAAGCTTACACACTACTTAACCTAAATTATCCTAAGGACAAACACACACACCCATCCCCAAGGGAGGACTCGAACCTCCGCCGGGATCATGAACATGATTACCCACGCCTTGTTTGTTCACGTCAGAGTTTCAGTGTGAAAAGATGGATGTCATACAGTGGCGTGTGGAATATTGCTAAACTATGGATTTTTAAAAGCGTTTCCTATGAGTTTAAGTAGTGTCTTCAGGAATAAACTGTTAAGTACGTGATCTGCTAACAATAACTAGAAAACGTCGTTATCCGCTTCCTTAAATTATCAGTCACTGGAATATGTGTCTTTAAATTAACGGAGTTGAGAGAGATAACAGCATCGTCGTAATATAGCACGCGTTCAGTAGTCGTGCTATTCATTGAAGAGCAAGCTTCTGTTTTCTAATTTTAAATATGAAATGAATCATTCTTCAGTTTTTTTTTTCTCTCCGTAACAACTACGAAGATTTTAAACTTTTTTTTTTTTTTTGTAATTTTCTCTTCGGCAGCTCAAGACTGTTTGAAGCCAGACTGTACCAATACAACACACACAAAACCATTTCTTAATGCTGCCAGAGCTACGGCGTGGGAAGCTGGTGACGTCAGAGGGCGCCGTCGCGAACACTTGCGGCAGCGTCTTGCGCCCCCCTCCCACACAGCGCAGCCGGCGCCGCCATGCATCACGGCCGCGGCGCTCCACCCCAGCCTGAAATATGCGCGCGTCCTCGGCTCTCGCGATCCGACGGCGACGGTGACGGCGCCTACACCTGTTACAGCCGCCCACATTAATCACCTCTCAAAAGCCACTCCGAGCGGAGAAAACTGTTTTCGCCGTCCGCGTAACACTTCCTCCTCTCTGGCTTCACTTTTTGTTTGCTCGTCCATCAAAAGACCACGAGTCCGACACAGCGCATAACATATATTCAATCGTGCTATTAAATTCTCCTCATTTTTACCAGTTTGTTATTACATTCTTATAATGTCCGTGTGCAAGGAGAAACTAAAGTTTAGCCTTCTTTTTCTTTTAGAGGGGATCGTCCATCCGGTTTGTCTCTCAAATTTCAGTCTCTCCACTTACAGTGAATGACCCTCAATTATTTGTTCCACACAGCGTATTCCAGGAGGAATAGTCCTCTCCCTCTTCCCCCCCCCCCCTCCTCCCTCTTCACGGTGCTTTCGGTAATATTTTTTCGCGTTCCATTAGTTCATAGGTTCCAGTTTCATTGCCGCGTTTTAATATGTGACTATCGCTTTTTGGAAAATTTCCGAATAGGAAGGATTGGGACGAGATTGTAAAAATGTTTTGACCACTATAATGTAAGTATTCAGTCTTGCAGACACTCTTTATCACTGTGATATGGTCTTTGCGTAATATCATTTACGGCTTCTTTCTTTTTTTTAATTTAGATTTGCACCTGGTGATGTGCATGAAACAGTCAGTATTAAGGGGGGTAGGACGTCAAACGAGCCGATTTGCAGCAGGAGAGGAACCACAGGACATTTTAATTTCCACTGTCTATACTTTTACAAATAAATTCATAAAACTTTGTCAGCATGACAAAGAAGGATTGAGGACTCACATTCATAGCAGTGGAAGTTCAAAAACGTGGCAAAATACTTTTTTTTTTTACATGTGGAATTTCATCATTTTTTCACTTACTACTGGCTGCATTTGTTTCTGTAAGTACACTTTTCTTCCTAAGTAAGAGAGATTCTTCGATGAATTTTGCACAGCATACAAGCAGTACTTACAGGTGTATAAAACTCTAGAATTTTCCAAATCTATTAAAAACTGTGGTAAAAATTGAGATAATTAACTATAAAATTTTAGTTTTTTTCTGAACAAGAAGTTTAAAATGTAACAGTTCGTTCATTTTTTGATAAATTAAATAAACTCTAGAGTTTCATACACATGTAACTATAGTTTGTATGCTGTGCAAAATTCATCGAAGAATCTCTCTTACTTAGGAAGAAAATTCAGTCAGTAGTAAGTGAAAAAAAAATGACGAAATTTCACATGTAAAAAATGTATTTTGTTATGTTTTTGGGTTTCCCCTGCTATGAGTATGAATCCTGAATCCTTCCTGATCATGCTTTCAAAGTTTTATGAATTTATTTGTAAAAGTATAGACAGTGGAAATTAAAATGTCCTGCGGTGCCTCTCCTGTTCCAAGTCGGGCCGTTTGACGTCCTACCCCCCTTAAGCAATATGACAGAAACGCTTATTTGAAACAAAAAACTTCTGATAGACGTATGTTCCTGTTCCGAGTAGTTTCCGAAATAGAACACATTTCAAGTACATTGTTATTTTCAGACCTAACTGGATAACGCACAACTGGTTTGAATCGTAGTTAACATACAGAATGCGGACGTCGTATTCAGTAATTCAGACAATGTTGGAAAGATAGAACTTTTTAGTGACTGAGAGCAAATCACAAAGGGAGACCCACAGACCACGTTCAGCTCCCGCGAAACAGCCAGGCAGCCAGTCAGAAAGATGTCAAATTCCGCACATCGCGCTGGGCCAGCAGAAGGCAGTGATATCGCCAGCCTAGAAACGATTAACTCCACCATAGCCGCCCCCGCTGTTGCCGGCCAGACCGCCGCCCACCCCTGCTGTGCAACCAACACGTCGCGAGCGCGGGCACCGGACTCTTAATAGCTCGGCGCGTCTAGACTGTGTCATCGATTCGATGACTGTAGCTAGAAACACTAACTTTTTCATTGCCCGTGCTTAGCGTTCAGGATAAATGTGCTCCATAGTGGCTTTTCGGAACTTTAACTTTTGTTCTACAAAAAAAATGGTTCAAATGGCTCTGAGCGCTATGGCACTTAACTTCTGAGGTCATCAGTCCCCTAGAACTTAGAACAACTTAAACCTAACTAACGTAAGGACATCACACACATCCATTCCCGAGGCAGGATTTGAACCTGCGACCGAAGCGGTTCCAGACTGTAGCGCCTAGAACCGCTTGGCCACTCCGGCCGGCTTTTGTTCTACAAGTTATATGGCACAGGGAGGGACTTGATTGTTTGTTTTCCAGTTACTGACGTTAGGCAAGATGCTGTCTTTTACTACAGTGTCCAAGAATAACTCTTCTCCATAGCAAATTTCCTGAGGAAGCATTTAATTTCTATGGCGTCAACTGATTAATTTTGAAAGACACTTTAAGTTTTATGTTTTGTTGTTAATAGTTAGGTGTATGTGTGTTTATGATGACCACGATACGGAAATTAGTGTGAAATTTGCCTCACAACTTCGTGTGATCCACCACGTTCCACATTATGTATGTATGTATTAAACAGGGGATCTACAGACGACCGAGATGCTTCGTCCCGCCGTAGCCCTCAGTGGTTCACAACGCCACAACATGCCACAGCATTCCACCCACTCCACCACCACCCCACACCGAACCCAGTGTTATTGCGAGGTTCAGTCCCCAGTGGAACCACCGGGAACATCTCATACCAGACGAGTGTAACCCATATGTTTGCATGGTAGAGTAATTATGGTGTACGCGTACGTGCAACCGGGGTTGCGCAGCAATCGCCGACTCAGTGTAACTGAGGCGGAATTAAGGGAACTAGCCCGTATTCGGCGAAGTAGATGGAAAACCTCCTTAAAAACCATCCACATGTTGACCGGCACACCGGACCTAGACACTGATCCTCCGGCCGGCCGGGGTGGCCGAGCGGTTCTAGGCGCTACAGTCTGGAACCGTGCGACCGCTACGGTCGCAGGTTCTATTCCTGCCTCAGGCATGGATGTGTGTGATGTCCTTAGGTTAGTTAGGGTTGTTGTTGTTGTTGTTGTTGTCTTCAGTCCTGAGACTGGTTTGATGCACCTCTCCATGCTACTCTATCCTGTGCAAGCTTCTTCATCTCCCAGTACTTACTGCAGCATGACAAAGAAGGATTGAGGACTCACATTCATAGCAGTGGAAGTTCAAAAACGTGGCAAAATACCTTTTTTTTTTACATGTGGAATTTCATCATTTTTTCACTTACTACTGGCTGCATTTGTTTCTGTAAGTACACTTTTCTTCCTAAGTAAGAGAGATTCTTCGATGAATTTTGCACAGCATACAAGCAGTACTTACAGGTGTATAAAACTCTAGAATTTTCCAAATCTATTAAAAACTATGGTAAAAATTGAGATAATTAACTATAAAATTTTAGTTTTTTTCTGAACAAGAAGTTTAAAATGTAACAGTTCGTTCATTTTTTGATAAATTAAATAAACTCTAGAGTTTCATACACATGTAACTATAGTTTGTATGCTGTGCAAAATTCATCGAAGAATCTCTCTTACTTAGGAAGAAAATTCAGTCAGTAGTAAGTGAAAAAAAAATGACGAAATTTCACATGTAAAAAATGTATTTTGTTATGTTTTTGGGTTTCCCCTGCTATGAGTATGAATCCTGAATCCTTCCTGATCATGCTTTCAAAGTTTTATGAATTTATTTGTAAAAGTATAGACAGTGGAAATTAAAATGTCCTGCGGCGCCTCTCCTGTTCCAAGTCGGGCCGTTTGACGTCCTACCCCCCTTAAGCAATATGACAGAAACGCTTATTTGAAACAAAAAACTTCTGATAGACGTATGTTCCTGTTCCGAGTAGTTTCCGAAATAGAACACATTTCAAGTACATTGTTATTTTCAGACCTAACTGGATAACGCACAACTGGTTTGAATCGTAGTTAACATACAGAATGCGGACGTCGTATTCAGTAATTCAGACAATGTTGGAAAGATAGAACTTTTTAGTGACTGAGAGCAAATCACAAAGGGAGACCCACAGACCACGTTCAGCTCCCGCGAAACAGCCAGGCAGCCAGTCAGAAAGATGTCAAATTCCGCACATCGCGCTGGGCCAGCAGAAGGCAGTGATATCGCCAGCCTAGAAACGATTAACTCCACCATAGCCGCCCCCGCTGTTGCCGGCCAGACCGCCGCCCACCCCTGCTGTGCAACCAACACGTCGCGAGCGCGGGCACCGGACTCTTAATAGCTCGGCGCGTCTAGACTGTGTCATCGATTCGATGACTGTAGCTAGAAACACTAACTTTTTCATTGCCCGTGCTTAGCGTTCAGGATAAATGTGCTCCATAGTGGCTTTTCGGAACTTTAACTTTTGTTCTACAAAAAAAATGGTTCAAATGGCTCTGAGCGCTATGGCACTTAACTTCTGAGGTCATCAGTCCCCTAGAACTTAGAACAACTTAAACCTAACTAACGTAAGGACATCACACACATCCATTCCCGAGGCAGGATTTGAACCTGCGACCGAAGCGGTTCCAGACTGTAGCGCCTAGAACCGCTTGGCCACTCCGGCCGGCTTTTGTTCTACAAGTTATATGGCACAGGGAGGGACTTGATTGTTTGTTTTCCAGTTACTGACGTTAGGCAAGATGCTGTCTTTTACTACAGTGTCCAAGAATAACTCTTCTCCATAGCAAATTTCCTGAGGAAGTATTTAATTTCTATGGCGTCAACTGATTAATTTTGAAAGACACTTTAAGTTTTATGTTTTGTTGTTAATAGTTAGGTGTATGTGTGTTTATGATGACCACGATACGGAAATTAGTGTGAAATTTGCCTCACAACTTCGTGTGATCCACCACGTTCCACATTATGTATGTATGTATTAAACAGGGGATCTACAGACGACCGAGATGCATCGTCCCGCCGTAGCCCTCAGTGGTTCACAACGCCACAACATGCCACAGCATTCCACCCACTCCACCACCACCCCACACCGAACCCAGTGTTATTGCGAGGTTCAGTCCCCAGTGGAACCACCGGGAACATCTCATACCAGACGAGTGTAACCCATATGTTTGCATGGTAGAGTAATTATGGTGTACGCGTACGTGCAACCGGGGTTGCGCAGCAATCGCCGACTCAGTGTAACTGAGGCGGAATTAAGGGAACTAGCCCGTATTCGGCGAAGTAGATGGAAAACCTCCTTAAAAACCATCCACATGTTGACCGGCACACCGGACCTAGACACTGATCCTCCGGCCGGCCGGGGTGGCCGAGCGGTTCTAGGCGCTACAGTCTGGAACCGTGCGACCGCTACGGTCGCAGGTTCTATTCCTGCCTCAGGCATGGATGTGTGTGATGTCCTTAGGTTAGTTAGGGTTGTTGTTGTTGTTGTTGTTGTCTTCAGTCCTGAGACTGGTTTGATGCACCTCTCCATGCTACTCTATCCTGTGCAAGCTTCTTCATCTCCCAGTACTTACTGCAGCATGACAAAGAAGGATTGAGGACTCACATTCATAGCAGTGGAAGTTCAAAAACGTGGCAAAATACCTTTTTTTTTTACATGTGGAATTTCATCATTTTTTCACTTACTACTGGCTGCATTTGTTTCTGTAAGTACACTTTTCTTCCTAAGTAAGAGAGATTCTTCGATGAATTTTGCACAGCATACAAGCAGTACTTACAGGTGTATAAAACTCTAGAATTTTCCAAATCTATTAAAAACTGTGGTAAAAATTGAGATAATTAACTATAAAATTTTAGTTTTTTTCTGAACAAGAAGTTTAAAATGTAACAGTTCGTTCATTTTTTGATAAATTAAATAAACTCTAGAGTTTCATACACATGTAACTATAGTTTGTATGCTGTGCAAAATTCATCGAAGAATCTCTCTTACTTAGGAAGAAAATTCAGTCAGTAGTAAGTGAAAAAAAAATGACGAAATTTCACATGTAAAAAATGTATTTTGTTATGTTTTTGGGTTTCCCCTGCTATGAGTATGAATCCTGAATCCTTCCTGATCATGCTTTCAAAGTTTTATGAATTTATTTGTAAAAGTATAGACAGTGGAAATTAAAATGTCCTGCGGCGCCTCTCCTGTTCCAAGTCGGGCCGTTTGACGTCCTACCCCCCTTAAGCAATATGACAGAAACGCTTATTTGAAACAAAAAACTTCTGATAGACGTATGTTCCTGTTCCGAGTAGTTTCCGAAATAGAACACATTTCAAGTACATTGTTATTTTCAGACCTAACTGGATAACGCACAACTGGTTTGAATCGTAGTTAACATACAGAATGCGGACGTCGTATTCAGTAATTCAGACAATGTTGGAAAGATAGAACTTTTTAGTGACTGAGAGCAAATCACAAAGGGAGACCCACAGACCACGTTCAGCTCCCGCGAAACAGCCAGGCAGCCAGTCAGAAAGATGTCAAATTCCGCACATCGCGCTGGGCCAGCAGAAGGCAGTGATATCGCCAGCCTAGAAACGATTAACTCCACCATAGCCGCCCCCGCTGTTGCCGGCCAGACCGCCGCCCACCCCTGCTGTGCAACCAACACGTCGCGAGCGCGGGCACCGGACTCTTAATAGCTCGGCGCGTCTAGACTGTGTCATCGATTCGATGACTGTAGCTAGAAACACTAACTTTTTCATTGCCCGTGCTTAGCGTTCAGGATAAATGTGCTCCATAGTGGCTTTTCGGAACTTTAACTTTTGTTCTACAAAAAAAATGGTTCAAATGGCTCTGAGCGCTATGGCACTTAACTTCTGAGGTCATCAGTCCCCTAGAACTTAGAACAACTTAAACCTAACTAACGTAAGGACATCACACACATCCATTCCCGAGGCAGGATTTGAACCTGCGACCGAAGCGGTTCCAGACTGTAGCGCCTAGAACCGCTTGGCCACTCCGGCCGGCTTTTGTTCTACAAGTTATATGGCACAGGGAGGGACTTGATTGTTTGTTTTCCAGTTACTGACGTTAGGCAAGATGCTATCTTTTACTACAGTGTCCAAGAATAACTCTTCTCCATAGCAAATTTCCTGAGGAAGTATTTAATTTCTATGGCGTCAACTGATTAATTTTGAAAGACACTTTAAGTTTTATGTTTTGTTGTTAATAGTTAGGTGTATGTGTGTTTATGATGACCACGATACGGAAATTAGTGTGAAATTTGCCTCACAACTTCGTGTGATCCACCACGTTCCACATTATGTATGTATGTATTAAACAGGGGATCTACAGACGACCGAGATGCTTCGTCCCGCCGTAGCCCTCAGTGGTTCACAACGCCACAACATGCCACAGCATTCCACCCACTCCACCACCACCCCACACCGAACCCAGTGTTATTGCGAGGTTCAGTCCCCAGTGGAACCACCGGGAACATCTCATACCAGACGAGTGTAACCCATATGTTTGCATGGTAGAGTAATTATGGTGTACGCGTACGTGCAACCGGGGTTGCGCAGCAATCGCCGACTCAGTGTAACTGAGGCGGAATTAAGGGAACTAGCCCGTATTCGGCGAAGTAGATGGAAAACCTCCTTAAAAACCATCCACATGTTGACCGGCACACCGGACCTAGACACTGATCCTCCGGCCGGCCGGGGTGGCCGAGCGGTTCTAGGCGCTACAGTCTGGAACCGTGCGACCGCTACGGTCGCAGGTTCTATTCCTGCCTCAGGCATGGATGTGTGTGATGTCCTTAGGTTAGTTAGGGTTGTTGTTGTTGTTGTTGTTGTCTTCAGTCCTGAGACTGGTTTGATGCACCTCTCCATGCTACTCTATCCTGTGCAAGCTTCTTCATCTCCCAGTACTTACTGCAGCCTACATCCTTCTGAATCTGCTTAGTGTATTCATCTCTTGGTCTTTTTACCCTCCACGCTGCCCTCCAAGGCTAAATTTGTGATCCCTTGATGCCTCAGAACACTTCCTACCAACCGGTCCCTCCTTCTTGTCAAGTTGTGCCACAAACTCCTCTTCTCCCCAATTCTATTCAATACCTCCTCATTAGTTATGTCAGCTACCCATCTAATCTTCAGCATTCTTCTGTAGCACCACATTTCGAAAACCTCTATTCTCTTCTTGTCCAAACTATTTATCGTCCACGTTTCACTTCCATACATGGCTACACTCCATACAAATACTTTCAGAAACGACTTCCTGACACTTCAATCTATACTCGATGTTAACAAAATTTCTCTTCTTCAGAAACCCTTTCCTTGCCATTGCCAGTCTGCTCTTTATATCCTCTCTACTTCGACCATCATCAGTTATTTTTCTCCCCAAATAGCAAAACTCCTTTACTACTTTAAGTGTCTCATTTCCTAATCTAATTCCCTCAGCATCACCCGACTTAATTCGACTACATTCCATTATCCTAGTTTTGCTTTTGTTGATGTTCATCTTATATCCTCCTTTCAAGACACTGTCCATTTCGTTCAACTGCTGTTCTAAGTCCTTTGTTGTCTCTGACAGAATTACAATGTCATCGGCGAACCTCAACGTTTCTATTTCTTCTCCATGGACTTTAATACCTGCTCCGAATTTTTCTTTTGTTTTCTTTACTGCTTCCTCAATATACAGATTGAATAACATCGGGGACAGGCTACAAACCTGTCTCACTCCCTTCCCAACAGCTGCTTTTCTTTCATGCCCCTGCCATCAGATTTCTGTAAAAATTGTAAATAGCCGTTCGCTCTCTGTATTTTACCCCTGCCACCTTCAGAATTTGAAAGAGAGTATTCCAGCTAACATTGTCAAAAGCTTTCTCTAAGTCTACAAATGCTAGAAATGTAGGTTTGCCTTTCCTTAATCTATTTTCTAAGATAAGTCGTAGGGTCAGTATTGCCTCACGTGTTCCAACATTTCTGCGGAATCCAAACTGATCTTCGCCGAGGTCGGATTCTACCAGTTCTTCCATTCGCCTGTAAAGAATTCGCGTTAGTATTTTGCAGCTTTGACTTATTAAACTGATAGTTCGGTAATTTTCACATGGGTCAACACCTGCTTTCTTTGGGATTGGAATTACACTCCTGGAAATGGAAAAAAGAACACATTGACACCGGTGTGTCAGACCCACCATACTTGCTCCGGACACTGCGAGAGGGCTGTACAAGCAATGATCACACGCACGGCACAGCGGACACACCAGGAACCGCGGTGTTGGCCGTCGAATGGCGCTAGCTGCGCAGCATTTGTGCACCGCCGCCGTCAGTGTCAGCCAGTTTGCCGTGGCATACAGAGCTCCATCGCAGTCTTTAACACTGGTAGCATGCCGCGACAGCGTGGACGTGAACCGTATGTGCAGTTGACGGACTTTGAGCGAGGGCGTATAGTGGGCATGCGGGAGGCCGGGCGGACGTACCGCCGAATTGCTCAACACGTGGGGCGTGAGGTCTCCACAGTACATCGATGTTGTCGCCAGTGGTCGGCGGAAGGTGCACGTGCCCGTCGACCTGGGACCGGACCGCAGCGACGCACGGATGCACGCCAAGACCGTAGGATCCTACGCGTGCCGTACGGGACCGCACCCCCACTTCCCAGCAAATTAGGGACACTGTTGCTCCTGGGGTATCGGCGAGGACCATTCGCAACCGTCTCCATGAAGCTGGGCTACGGTCCCGCACACCGTTAGCCCGTCTTCCGCTCACGCCCCAACATCGTGCAGCCCGCCTCCAGTGATATCGCGACAGGCGTGAATGGAGGGACGAATGGAGACGTGTCGTCTTCAGCGATGAGAGTCGCTTCTGCCTTGGTGCCAATGATGGTCGTATGCGTGTTTGGCGCCGTGCAGGTGAGCGCCACAATCAGGACTGCATACGACCGAGGCACACAGGGCCAACACCCGGCATCATGGTGTGGGGAGCGATCTCCTACACTGGCCGTACACCACTGGTGATCGTCGAGGGGACACTGAATAGTGCACGGTACATCCAAACCGTCATCGAACCCATCGTTCTACCATTCCTAGACCGGCAAGGGAACTTGCTGTTCCAACAGGACAATGCACGTCCGCATGTATCCCGAGCCACCCAACGTGCTCTAGAAGGTGTAAGTCAATTACCCTGGCCAGCAAGATCTCCGGATCTGTCCCCCATTGAGCATGTTTGGGACTGGATGAAGCGTCGTCTCACGCGGTCTGCACGTCCAGCACGAACGCTGGTCCAACTGAGGCGCCAGGTGGAAATGGCATGGCAAGCCGTTCCACAGGACTACATCCAGCATCTCTACGATCGTCTCCATGGGAGAATAGCAGCCTGCATTGCTGCGAAAGGTGGATATACACTGTACTAGTGCCGACATTGTGCATGCTCTGTTGCCTGTGTCTATGTGCCTGTGGTTCTGTCAGTGTGATCATGTGATGTATCTGACCCCAGGAATTGTCAATAAAGTTTCCCCTTCCTGGGACAATGAATTCACGGTGTTCTTATTTCAATTTCCAGGAGTGTATTATATTCTTCTTGAAGTCTGAGGGTATTTAGCCTGTCTCATGCATCTTGCTCACCAGATGGTAGAGTTTTGTCAGGACTGGCTCTCCCAAGGCCGTCAGTAGTTCCAATGGAATGTTGTCTACTCCTGGGGCCTTGTTTCGACTCAGGTCTTTCAGTGCTCTGTCAGACTCTTCACGCAGTATCATATCTCCCATTTCATCTTCATCTACATCCTCTTCCATCTCCATAATATTGTCCTCAAGTACATCGCCCTTGTATAGACCCTTTATATACTCCTTCCACCTTTCTGCTTTCCCGTTTTTGCTTAGAACTGGGTTTCCATCTGAGCTCTTGATATTCATACAAATGGCTCTCTTTTCTCCAAAGGTCTCTTTAATTTTCCTGTAGGCAGTATCCATCTTACCCCTAGTGAGATAAGCCTCTACATCCTTACATTTGTCCTCTAACCATCCCTGCATAGCCATTTTGTACTTCCTGTCGATCTCCTTTTTGACTGCTTCATTTGCTGCATTTTTATACATTCTCCTTTCATCAATTAAATTCAATATTTCTTCTGTTACCCAAGTATTTCTACTAGCCCTCGTCTTTTTACCTACTTGATCCTCTGCCGCCTTCACTACTTCATCCCTCAGAGCTACCCATTCTTCTTCTACTGTATTTCTTTCCTCCATTCCTGTCAATTGTTCCCTTATGCTCTCCCTGAAACTCTGTACAACCTCTGGTTTAGTCAGTTTATCCAGGTCCCATCTCCTTAAATTCCCACCTTTTTGCAGTTTCTTCAGTTTTAATCTGCAGTTCATTACCAATAGATTGTGGTCAGAGTCCACATCTGCCCCTGGAAATGTCTTACAATTTAAAACCTGGTTCCTAAATCTCTGTCTTACCATTATATAGTCTATCTGATACCTTCTAGTATCTCCAGGATTCTTCCATGTATACAACCTTCTTTCATGATTCTTGAACCAAGTGTTAGCTATGATTAAGTTATGCTCTGTGCAAAATTCTACCAGGCGGCTTCCTCTTTCATTTCTCTCCCCCAATCCATATTCACCCACTATGTTTCCTTCTCTCCCTTTTTCTACTCTCGAATTCCAGTCACCCATGACTATTAAATTTTCGTCTCCCTTCACTACCTGAATAATTTCTTTTATCTCATCATACATTTCATCAATTTCTTCATCATCTGCAGAGCTAGTTGGCATATAAACTTGTACTACTGTAGTAGGCATGGGCTTCGTGTCTATCTTGGCCACAATAATGCGTTCACTATGATGTTTGTAGTAGCTTACCCGCACTCCTATTTTTTTATTCATTATTAAACCTACTCCTGCATACCCCTATTTGATTTTGTATTTATAACCCTGTATTCACCTGACCAAAAGTCTTGTTCCTCCTGCCACCGAACTTCACTAATTCCCACTATATCTAACTTCAACCTATCCATTACCCTTTTTAAATTTTCTAACCTACCTGCCCTATTAAGGGATCTGACATTCCACGCTACGATCCGTAGAATGCGAGTTTTCTTTCTCCTGATAACGACGTCCTCTTGAGTAGTCCCCGCCCGGAGATCCGAATGGGGGACTACTTTACCTCCGGAATATTTTATCCAAGAGGACGCCATCATCATTTAACCATACAGTAAAGCTGCATGCCCTCGGGAAAAATTACGGCTGTAGTTTCCCCTTGCTTTCAGCCATTCGCAGTACCAGCACAGCACGGCCGTTTTGGTTAGTGTTGCAAGGCCAAATCAGTCAATCATCCAGACTGTTGCCCCTGCAACTACTGAAAAGGCTGCTGCCCCTCTTCAGGAACCACACGTTTGTCTGGCCTCTCAACAGATACCCCTCCGTTGTGGTTGCACCTATGGTACTGCCATCTGTATCGCTGAGGCATGCAAGCCTCCCCACCAACGGCGAGGTCCATAGTTCATGGGGGTTTAGGTTTAAGTAGTTCTAAGTTCTAGGGGACTGATGACCTCAGAAGTTAAGTCCAATAGTGCTCAGAGCCATTTGAACTAATCCTCCGGGCGGATTCGTGCCGCGGACCGGCACGCCTTCCCACTCGGGAAGCAACACGTTAGACTGCGCGGCTAGCCGGGCGGGTACCACATTCCATTACCTGTGTATCAGGATGACAGCCTTCGAGTTCAAGGGCCCACACGATGAGATAGAGTTATGTTGCACTTTTGTTTAGTTAAAAGTTTGATAGAAAATGAAACAAGCAAATAATTTTTTTAGTATTTGCTATGGAATTATTAGTGTTGCACGCAATGTTACCAGGTGTTAATCTCTATGACTTCTTAACAGTGTCAAAAGTAAATGTAACTAGTCATTCTACAAAAGAGGAAACTGTTTATTAAGTCGACGATGAGGAATAAATCGACAAAAGAATAAACGCGATTTATTCTAACAAACTCCATACGGTCGATAGAGAGGAGATCAGGTTTCTCCAAATAGCCCCGAAAAGACTCCAAGTGCGAATCGAAAACTGCGATGCTTGATATTTCCAAATAATTCACCACTTTGTTTTTCTCCCTTGATAGAATGTCATTTGCACTGAGGTGAACAAGGAATTCATACTTGGAAACTTTGCGCTCTTTATAAAAGTAATTAATTTATCGAAAAGTTTACAGTGAACACAAATAATTACATGTCGTATCCCTGTTGGGGAATGTAACAGCAGAGAAATCACAGCTCCACTCTGAGCTTTTTCGGATCGACCTCTTCCTCCGTTTTGTTCTCAGCCTTTTTAAGCCTCTCTTCCTCTTCCTCTCGCTCCCTCCACGCTTTCTGCTGCTTCTCTTTCTCCGCCTTTTCCGCTTCGTCTTCTTCTCTCCTGATGTCACCCAAGATACTCTCCCAAAACTGCATCCGCTCAGGATACAATCCGCCATCTACTACTACCATTTTCTCAGTCAGATGCATGTATGAGAAATTGCTGTACAGGGCGTCGATCCACATAATGTCTTCCAGTTCTTCAAACTCCTCGTATGTTGGATCACTGTAACAACCAAACCATGAATGTAAACAAAGCGATTCAGATGCTTCTTAGTTACTGCGTAGGCTGGTATAGTAGCTGGCCTCTGGTAATCACGAAGCTTAAAATAAACTAAGATTTGACGACGGTGGGCATCAACCGCTCGCTGTAGCTGCTTCGAAATAATTACTGGTAATGAGATCAAAAGCAAACATTCTTTTTTTTTCAATAACTATAATAATGACGATACATGTAACTTCCAGAAAAACTGAAAGACCAAGTGACGCCTGAAACTCATGATCGAGCAGTTGAAAAGATATGGTAAGTCTAAATTTAGATGACTTGGCTCAAAATAGCAAACGAGCGTGGTACCGTAATGGTTAGCATATTGGAATCGCATTCGGGAGGTTCATGGTTCCAGTACCCGCCCGGCCATCCAGGGAGTGTTCCTTCCTCATTCTTACGTAATTCGAGCTTGTGCTTCGTCTCTAGTGTCCTCATTGAGCACGAATCTTCCTTTTCCTTACAAACAGCACGCTGGAGATTTTTCATGAATTCTCAGGAAAGGCAAGGATTAATTATATGATGATCTTCGTATCAAAATATAGTGATACAAATGAAAAATGCTCCTGTCGTAGAACAACAAAAGGCGAACATCTCCTGGCAGAGAGGGGTGTGAAAGAAGGGAACAAGTTCATCGATTTATCTGACAGCTTCAGAGACATTTAAATCAAAACATCTTGACAATACGATGTGCTTCGTCAAGTAAAGTAACACGATTCATGATGTCGTCCCACCAGGACTCCCAGAAATTTTATACCACCAGAAAAACTTTTTTGTGATTACATCTATGTTCATCTTCCATATGATCTCGTATACTGTTTACTGTGGTGACTCTTCTAGATTTGCGCACAGAATCAGGGACTTTAGAGTATAAATTGCAAGAAGCAGGTGTGTAAGCATCTTGCTGTTAGGTGACCTCGCTACGCCGGACAAGTAGGGTTAATGTGTAAATAAGCGCGTATATGTCATGCTGTATTTGATTTAAATGTCTTTGAAGCTGCCCGATAAGTTTGTAAAGCTACTTCGCTTCTTTCACATCCCTGACTCTGACCAGAACATACTCACCTTTCTTGTGCTATGATAGGAGCATTTTTCCCTCTGGTTCCCAGCCTTATTTTGACTTTAGATCGCCATTGCTTGGCAACCGATGTAGACTCGGATGACGACTGAGCATTTTGAACCTTGTTGCTTACATCGTGGCAATGGATAAATCTTTCACAAAGCAACAGGAAAATAATTAATTACATGTATCTTACTACTTTCTTGCGAAATTTTAGCCGATTCGCACAAGTCTGAAACAGATGTTCCGCGCATAAACACTCACGAAAACCCGCGTGATTTGCACCTAAAATCCGAATGAAGTAGATTTCTGAAAGTAAGTTTTCGATTTTATTGTAGGATCACGTTTTTTTACTTTTTATTTTTTATTTACTTTTTCATTTATCTCAATCACTTTAAACCGTTTCCATGCATTCATTTCTAATATGAATAAATTTTACGTGCTACATTTAGCTCGACTTTAAGCCATCGCATCTCGACAACGGATAAAGATTGACGGATAATAAAAAAATCTTTGGAGTTTATCCATTTATTCACCTTAGTGCAATGTCTTAATCGATTCCTACAAGTTTAAAGAATAGAAGTGGCCAGAAAAACAATTTTTTGCTCGTATTTGCACGTAAAATTCGAACGGTCCACGTACAAATGGTGCCATTAGCCAAGCATTAATTTCAGCCCAATTAACATCTCTTTCAAGAGTAAGAAAACGAGAAACACAATTTTCCTGGACGCCAGCTCCGATTCGTCGTTCAGACCTCGCTTAACACAGTAATATACCTACAATAGACAAGTGTTCAAATGGCTTTACAAATGGCAGCTGATCCGGGCTAAACTAAAACTTTTCACCTCATGCTCCCACCTCCAATGGAAGCCGAGCACTAAGATCCCCCCAAACCGCGATTATGAGCACGGCCTTCTGAAATACATTTGTTACAGCGCTTCCGCAATGTAACGACAAAAGAGTATGGTTCAAATGACTCTGAGTACTATGGGACTTAACATCTGAGGTCATCAGTCCCCTAGAACTTAGAACTACTTAAACCTAACTAACCTAAGCACATCCATCACACACATCTATGCCCGAGGCAGGAATCGAACCTGCGACCGTAGCTGTCACGCGGTTCCAGACTGAAGCGCCTAGAACCGCTCGGCCACACCGGCCAAAAGAGTATCTGTGTTCTGTCCGTGTTCATTCAGAATTTTGACTGTACGTTTTACGATTAACATTCATCTTCAAAAAAATGGAAGCTTGAGTATTCTATGACATTTCGCGAATGCAGCCGGATGATGTCGACATCTGGCAACGATATTTCGCCTGACAACCATTAAGCCATCTTCAGTACGTTGTTTAATACAATCACCTGACGATGCCTGAATGGTTGTCAACCGAAATATCGTGCCAAATGTCGACGTCATCCGGCTGCAATCTCGAAATCTCATAGAATAATGTGTCAGGAATGCATTACTCAATCACTTAACTCTTAATCCTTCCATCAGATATTGCACAAGGTAGTAATAATACAGCGGTATAGTTCCCGCAAAGGCGCAGCGCGTAAAACAATGAATCAGTATTAAAACATTTTGAAAGACAGGAAGGAAAAAGTACGTCGCAGTCAGCGCACAACATACGCACATGCGTCGGTCAACCTACTGGTGTCAAATACACAACGACTTGTGCTGTAATGTGAGAGTAGAACGACTAGGTTTCTCCTTAATGCGTTTCAGAGAGAATTCTAGAGGGAGGATAATGATAATACGTCAGTGAAATCTTTTCTACATCACTTCAGGAGCTCGTTGTTCGTACATCTTGCTTCTCGATTTGTGAAGTGACGTAAAAGACCGAATTCCTTAGGCAGATTTGTAACTCTCTCTAGCCGCCCGGACACTAAATTATGATTAATAGTGAGATAAGAAATAGTAACAAAATGCTCCTCGAAAACATGCTTCGAACGGTACTCGTGTACACCTATGAGGAATGAATCAGAGAACTGTTCTGGAGGTCGAATGCTCCTATCGCCGCGGAGAATGGAATGTTATGTTATGTTAACTGGGGACCTGGAAACGACGGAGAGGATCCGTCTCCGCCGCAGCCGCAGTAGTCCACAACCCCACGACGGCTACCGCAGTCCACTTCACCCCTCCGCCGCCCCACACCGAACCCAGGGTTATTGTGCGGTTCGGCCCCCGGTGGAACCCCCAGGGAACGTCGCACACCAGACGAATGTAACGCCTATGTTTGCTTGGTAGAGTAATGGTGATGTACGCGTACGTGGAGAACTTGTTTGCGCAGCAGTCGCCGACGTAGTATAGCTGAGGCGGAATAAGGGGAACCAGCCCGCATTCGCCGAGGCAGATGGAAACCGCCTAAAAAGCATCCACAGACTTGCCAGCTCACCGAACCTCGACACAAATCCGCCGGGCGGATTCGAGCCGGGGTCCAGCGATCCTTCCCGCCCGGGAAGTCGTGCGTTAGACCGCACGGCCAACCGGGCGGGCGGAGAATGGAATACTTCGATGTACCACGTTTCTGGAACGTCGCTGGACTCTTTACTGGCCACACGCGAGACGGTGATTGAGATAACGTGAGGGATGCAGGCACTGGGCTTTTCACTCGACACAGTGTCAAGTAGTCCCTGGGATTCGGGTAAAAATCGCTACTGTTTGTAACAAACGGTATGGGCAATAATACAGTGGTGTGCAAAACTGAATGGCGAAAGCAACGTTCGAGTGATGTGGTATTACGAAGTAACATAGCTCAATGAGACTTCGACCATACATAGAAAGAATTGCTACAGTATAGTACAGAGGATAGTTGTAACAAATGCGCAGTGATACGAAGAGAAATGACTTTTTTATAAATACGCAGTGATACGAACAGAAATGACATTTTTATTGAAAGACAATAATTCCACAGAACTCTCTGAGATTCATATTGGTCTCCTGGACATTACGAAAGGTGGAACGTCGTTTTAACAGGATGTGTAATCACAAAGAACAACAGTGACTGCTCTGAAATGTGCTGCTATGGTTCAAATGGCTCTGAGCACTATGGGACTTAACAGCTGTGGTCATCAGTCCCCTAGAACTTAGAACTACTTAAACCTAGGACATCACACACATCCATGCCCGAGGCAGGATTCGAACCTGCGACCTGTGCTGCTATGCTGGCCTCATGATCGATAAGGAGTTTTTGTGGTAAGGCGTTCCATTATGTCTTCCAGCCGGACGCTGTGGCCGAGCGGTTCTAGGCGCTTCAGTCCGGAACCGCGCTGCTGCTACGGTCGCAGGTTCGAATCCTGCCTCGGGCATGGATGTGTGTTATGTCCTTAGGATAGTTATGTTTAAGTAGTTCTAAGTCTAGGGGACTGATGACCTGATATGTTAAGTCCCATAGTGCTCAGAGCCATTTGAACCATGTTAGGTCTTCCAGTCCTCCACCAGCGCAGTTGACGACTGTTGGATGGTCGTTGGTGGATGCTGACATGCTGCAGTACGACTTCCCATCGCATCTGTCACGTGCTCGATGGGATTTAAGTAGGAGAAAAGATCTGGGCAGTCCATTCGCTGAATATCCTCTCGGTGCAAGAGCTTCTCAACCTACACTGTTCGATATGCGGTCATTCACAGTCATCCGTAAAAAAGAAGTCAGCGCCGAATGCACCCCTGAAAAAACGCACATGGGGGATGGGTACACTGTCATAACAATGTTGACCGGTGAGATTTGGAAGACCACTGAACCCACGCAGCATTATTCCTCCTCACACCTTAACACCGGGATCACCACGATTATATTCGACAATGTTGCTGCGTGCATTACGAGTTCCTATCTTTCACCAGAATCACTACTCAGATTGATGTGCTCTCGTTCGAGAAGAGCACATGACCCAGTCGTCATTGGTCTAGTCCCCGTGCTCTTGGCACCATCGCACACTGTGCGACCAGGGTGTTGGTGTCAACGGAACACAACGTAATGGTCGTCGGGAAGAGGTACCACTACCCTGCAGTCTCCGTGTCACTGTGGAGAGGAGGCTGCGTGCCTTCAAGTCTTGTTAAATGTGTTTGCATCTGCATCGCAGATTTACGTGAGTACGTTCTTGCATATTCCACAATGTAGCGGTCACTTGCTGCTGCAGTTGATCGCTGGTCGTAGCAGCGCCTGTGGCTCGGAACGCTCCCAATACACGTGAAATAATGCTGTGAGTAATATCGAAGTCCTTGCTACACTCGTCACACTTCTTCCTTCTTCCACTTTCTCGATGACTCTTATCGCGTGTGAAGTCACCAAACGTTGTCTCTGGGCCTTGATGTAATGAAGAACACCGGCACCGCGACTGGTCGCTGATTGACATACACTGTCTTCTCCCGTTCGTTCAAGTGCCAGTGTTGTGAGGCCGGCCCCATTTGGTGCTATAGTCACACTGACCTCACGGCGTGCGATGTCCAGCTTTCTGTGCACGGCTGGGGGACCTCTGGGAACATGCTGTAGCACTTTCATTCATTGCCAATGTTATGGTACTTTGTTTATCTCGTCCCTAAATTTCGCAGAGCAGTGTAGCAGTGAGGAGGATCCCTGTTGATTAAGATCGAATGTAACAGCATACAAGCAGGTGAGAGTGCAGAAAATCAATCATCTTTCAAAGCCTAGATAATAACAATTAGTGAGCAGTTATTCCATCAAGAATCACTTTCTCGTTTTGGTTACAGAAGTCACCGTTGTACAACTCAGAGCAGGGCACAGAGATTCTGATCAGCGTAACACCATCCCCAACCGGCGCCATAAATTGTGAAACAGGCCGTCTTAATTGTGGAGTGGCAGTATACTTTGCTGAAGACCTATGCTCCCAGCCTGCCACCGTACACTGTTCGTCCTGGCGTGGGAGGTGTTTACACAGGGTGAAATAGGGTCTCTATTATGACTGTCATTGTTTCACAGCGGTGGGACATATAGCAATCAAGAATACAGGTATCTACCTATCGGATCATCCATTTGTGCGTCTACAGATCCCTGCAGACCACCTACACTTTCAACAAGATACTGCATCGTCTCACCGCTCTCGTACTGAGATTGGGGAACACACATCACGAAAATATTGGTGCTAAAGTGGCATCGCAAATTTATTAAGCTCATGTGGGACGCCGTTTAGCGAAATGTACTCTACTTTGACCCACGTCTGACCGATTTCAGTGAGTTCAGGACGATGGTACAGCAGACATATGAAATCCTTGAGACTACACGGCCCTGCCAGCATCAGAGCGAAACGGGGTGCTAAATCTTACCAGTCGTATACCTGTGACTTATTGCTTACACGGCGCATATCGTGACAATCAACGTGTCTTTGGATTCCAGTTCTTGCAGTTTACGTGGGCGGCATACCCAAAGCCTACAATTTAATTATAACGCTATTATACATTCTAAGTTACTTTCTCTCTCTCTCTCTCTCTCTCTCTCTCTCTCTCACACACACACACACACACACACACACACACACACACACACACGCCCGCGTGCGCGCATACACACACAGAACACCACGAAAGAATTATACCAATGGGACGTGATTCTGGAGACGTGATGTATATGTACAGACAAACAGATTTTTATTATTTCAGAAAAATTGGATGATTTATTCAAAAGAAAGAGCTTCACAAATTCAGCAAGTCAATTAGGGGTCGGTCCACTTCTGGCCCATATGCAGCCAGTTATTCGGCTTGGTGCTTATTGATAGAGTTGTTGGGTGTCCTCCTGAAGGATATCGTGCAAAATTATGTTCAGTTGGCGGATTGTATCGTCAAAATCAGGAGTTGGTTGGAGGGCCCTGCCCACAATGCTCCAGATGTTCTCATCTGGCGAGACATTCGGATATCTTGCCAGCCAAGGTAGGGTTTGGCAAGCACAAAGACAAGCAGTAGAAACTCTCACCGTATGCTGCCGGGTATTATCTTGCTTAAATATACACATCAAAAAAAGTTTTGCATCACCCCAGTTCCCAGAATTCCTGAAGACAGGCGTTGACAGTGGATATTGTATAACAGACACAGTCCCTCCAACTGTTCAGAGATGTCACTAAACCAGCCCAAAGACGTAAACAATGATGCACGACCAGCATCTATTAGACGTAGGGGGTCCGACAGACGATCAGTTCCAGTCATTCCGCCAGGAAGGAGGTACACGGCTTGTGTTGTTTGTAGTTCAACCATGCCTAGACGGGCAGTACCGTGGTTCGATCGCGTCCACATTGTTAATTTGTGCCAGGAAGGGCTCTCAACAAGGGAAGTGTCCATGCGTCTCGGAGTGAACCAAAGCGATGTTGTTCGGACGTGGAGGAGATACAGAGAGACAGGGACTGTCGATGACATGCCTCGCTCAGGCCGCCCAAAGGCTACTACTGCAGTGGATGACAGCTACCTACGGATTATGGCTCGGAGGAACCCTGATAGAAATGTCACTACGTTGAATAATGCTTTTCGTGCAGCCATAAGACGTCGTGTTACGACTCAAACTGTGCGCAATAGGCTGCATGATGCGCAACTTCACTCCCGACGTCCATAGCGAGGTCCATCTTTGCAACCACGACACCATGCAGCGTGGTACAGATGGGCCAACAACATGAAGAATGGACCGCTCAGGATTGGCATCCTGTTCTCTTCAGCGATGAGTGTCGCATATGCCTTCAACCAGATAATCGTCGGAGGCGTGTTTGGGGGCAACCCGGTTAGGTTGAACGCCTTAGACACATTGCCCAGCGAGTGCAGCAAGGTGGAAGTTCCTTGCTGTTTTAGAGTGGCATTATGTACGCCGCTGGTGGTCATGGAAGGGGCCGTAACGGCTGTGCGATACGTGAATGCCATCCTCCGACCGATAGTGCAACCATATCGCCAGCATATTGGCGAGGCATTCGTCTTCATGGACGACAGTTCGCGCCCCCATCGTGCACTTATTGTGAATAACTTCCTTCAGAATAACGACATTGCTCGACTAGAGTGGCCAGCATGTTTTCCAGACATGAACCCTATCGAACATGCCTGGGATGGATAGAAAAGGCCTGTTTGTGAACGACGAGACCCATCAAACACTCTGAGGGATCTAGGCCGAATCGCCGTTGAGGAGTGGGACAATCTGGGCCAACAGTGCCTTGATGAACTTGTGGATAGTATGCAACGACGATTACAGGCATGCATCAATGCAAGAGGACGTGCTATTGGGTATTAGAGGTACCGGTATGTACAGCTTTCTGGGCCACCACCTCTGAAGGTCTCACTGTATGGTGGTACAACATGCAATGTGTGGTTTTCATGAGCAGTAAAAAGGGCGGAAATTACGTTTATGTTGATCTCTCTTCCAATTTTCTGTACAGGTATCGGAACGCTCGGAACCGAGGTGATGCAAAACTTTTTTGATTTGTGTATAAGATCAGGATGGATTTCCATGGTGACAAAAAAAACGGGGCGTACAATATCGTTAATGTACGCTATTCTGTAAGGGTGTCGCGGATGAAAACCAGAGGGGCCCTGATGTGAAAAGAAATCGCTCCCCAGACCAGCACTCCTGTTTGTCGGGACGTATGGTGAGCGACAGTTAGGATGGTACCTACCGCTGGCTGGGACGTCTACAGGCCCGTCTTCGCTGGTAATCGAGGCTCAGTTCGAAGCAGGACTCACTACTGAAGACAATTCTACTACAGTCAATGAGATAACAGGAAGAAGACGTTTCTGGAGAGGCCCTGGACAACGATGGGGTACCAACCCGACTGTCAAATGCCGTAAAACCCTACATCCCTACAATCAGGGATGATGATCTCGGATGCCATTTCTGTTAAATTATCCAGTTTTTCGGAAATTGAAGCCATATATTTGTCTGTACATGTACTTCACATCTACTGATTCCCGTCCCATTGGGATAATTCCTTCGTGGTGCGTCTATTTTTTTTCTTTCCTAAACTGTATTATCTGGAGTGACAACTGAAATTTTCTACCCGGATCAGGACTCTGATGTCTGATGTCATGTTTCATTTAGAGTTTATTCGAGGTGTATCACTATTATATTGCTAATCCACCGTGAGTAGATCTCTTGGGACAACGAAATAGGCAAGCGTGCGCATGTATACCATCTACGATCTAAAATTATATTTGAAGGAAATGGGCACAACAGGATATTCTGTCTTGAAAGTGGTTATTCAACGATAATACAGGCAAACTTTCATAAGGCACGCTAGCACACAGCGCGGTGTTAGACTGTACAGATGTAAAATGTTTGCCTGGACAAGTCAGGCCAAGAAGTGGGCTTCCTTAGCAATTGTGAAAGCAGAAGGTGAAATGGACTAAGGGTAATGTTTCATTCCTGTATGATTTCAAACAGGGCTTGACCGAGTGTTCTTTTATGCCGCTAGCCAGTCTTGGGGGCCAGGTGGTGGTCAAATGAAATGAGTTACTTTGAACATACCAAACCAGGTTCCAAATAAAAGAAGAAGCACGCATTCCTGACAAATTTTACTTTGAGCACGCACCGGAAGTAGCCGCGTTTCTAGCTCGTACTTGTGTACAAAAATATGGAAAGATCGCGAATCTGAGGATATTACGATGTCCAACGCGGTGTAGGAAAACCGTTGGTATTCATAATTGCTTCTAGACGCCTCGGAATATGCAGGTCCTGTGTAGTTTTCGAGGGAATCCTACACAATTCTTCCTGTAAAGTAGTGACAAGTTCGAGCAACCATGATGAACGAAAATAGCGATTGTGGATAGCGATCACGCACCTTCTTTTGAAAGTAGACCATAAAGGCTTGATAATAGTGAGGTCTGATGACTGTGCTAGACAGGGAAGATGTGACAGTGCGTCCTCTTCGTCGCAAGACCAGTTCTGGACGATACAACAATGTGCGCAGAGGTCCTCTAGACTTGGAATACAGCGTCACTATTGGGGAGCCACCATTGTACGAGGAACGTACTCGAGCAACCAGATTGGTCACATAATCCTTTGCAGTAGAGCGACTTTGCAGAGTAACCATGGGGCTGATGGTATACCACGACAGGGCTGCCCGTATCATCACCAAAATCTCGGCACGTTTCACACTTCGGGCGTAAACTCGGCCAGAAATTGTGAGCAATGTGAATCAAGATTGATCCGACCAAATGGTTCTTCCATTGCTCCACAGCGCAGGAGCACCACGTTTTCCTGCTACGGTCATTTGCGTATCTGATGAAAGGTTTGGGAATTCTAGCTCGCTCAGCCTGCAGAGCTCCCTTTGTGTAGTTTTGGTTTTGATAGGGTTCGCTACTGCGACATTCAGCTCTGCAGTGACGTTTGCATCTTTTGCCCCCTCCTTTTCGTCATTCCTCTTCAGTGGCCGTACGTCACGTTCACAATTTCGTCCGCTTTGTGGCTTAGCGAGGGATGTTTTTATGATTTTCCCATACGCAATATAAATTTTCGATAATATGGTTACAATGCTGTCACAACTACACAGAACACCGTTCTGATAACAACAGACATTACAACGTACTGAGGACATTGCACGAGTGCCCTTCGTGGTAAAAAAAAACACAGTCTACAGGCCGGGGCAGCGTCTCCTTTTATGTCGAAGTAAGTATTTCTCGCAATGTTTACATATTTATGTCCAACCACTCTCTTTGTCAAGAATCTCTTCCACATGAAACAGTCCCACGATATAGTAAGATCACTCAGAAAAAGGGTAAAATAAATAACGCACGGAATTATGGACCAATTCCACCAACTTACGTAAGAGTCCCACAGTACATTTTAAGCTGAAACATTAAAACATTATGGAAAGAAAGAGCGCAGATTCAAGAATAATCAGTCTTTTGAATCACTGCTTGCACTAATCACAACTTGTTACTGGCAGGACGCTGGAAACCTACGCAAATGGTAAAGATAAGAATGCAATGAGCGAAAGGAATGAAATAAATGTTTTGGCCCCAAAGAAATTGCGGGGACGCCTGGAACAAATCAGAGCAGCTTCGTTCATATTTTGAGCGCAAACAGTCCTCCATTGTCATATGTCACTTCACCATCAGATTACCCAGCGGTATTACAGAAGCTGTATGGAATTCAGTCACTCAGGACAACTGGTTCTTTCTTCAAACAATTCTCTGTATCGAAATACGTAGATGTATGTGGTACCAGCACGATGGGAGCCCGTCTCACCGCTCATCTGTAGCTAGGAAATCGCTCACCCAGCTCTTCCCCGATCGCTGGATCGTGAAGGTTAGCTTCCACCTGCATGTTCACTTGATTTGACACAGCTGAACTTTTCACTGTGGGGTAAGCTCAACAATGAATTCAGTATACAACTTCCGACGACCCAAGACCCAGTCTCTCCTGAAATTCTTTCACCAGTGACTGAAAACGTGTAGTGCAATAGACATAGGGTGTTCCGAGCACGTGATGAAATAAACGTAATTTTATACAAATTGGGCTCCAAGCACTTTCTTTTCAGAGTTCATTATCCTTATTATTTATAAGTGAAGTTTGTACCACGTAATCATGTGAATCTTCATGTGACGCTATTACGCAACAATCTTTACACCTCACATTCCCGTGTCACAAATCCATTGTTTGTGGCATTTACTCTTCCTTTCAAGGTTTCGGTAGAAGCATGAGCTGAATTCGTGCCGCAGACAAACAGTGAATCAGCTTTCGCTCCACGTCAGCTGCCTTCCAGTTGCAGTGGCAATCCAATCACATACAGGCAACTGTGATTATCATGTTTGCAACTACACTTTTCGCAACTATTCCGAATTTGTGAGTAGCGTCTCTAAGATTCCCCATCAGCTGGACGTGACAATTCCCTATGATAACACGCTCTCCCGTGTAAGACGCCAATTGGGTTTGGTCCAAAACAGATAAACGCAAAGTTCTAAATATTGTAGTTTCTCCGTAACTACTTATCGAACTTCGGACAGTGCAGTGCAGTTGAAATCGTCTTCTCGAAATCTACTGGAATAATAGAGCAGAAATTTCACTGAAGCGCCAAAGAAACTGGTATAGGCATGCGTATTCGAATACAGAGATATGTAAAGAGGCAAAACACGGCAATGCGGTCGGCGACGCCTATATAAGACAAGTGTCTGGCGCAGTTGTTACATCGGTTACCGCTTTACAGTGGCATGTTAGCGAGATGTAAGTGAGTTTGAACGAGGTGCTATAGTCGGACAAGAGGCATGGGACAGCATCTCCCAAGTACCGATGAAGTGGGGATTTTACGCTTCCACCATTTCATGAGTGTACCATGAATATCAAGAATCCAATAAAACATCAAATCTCCGATATCGCTGCCACTGGAAAAAAAATCCTGCAAGAAAGGGGCCAATGACGACTGCAGAGAATCGCTCAACGTAACAGAAGTGAAACCCTTCGTCAAATTGCTGCAGATTTTAATGCTGAGCCATCAACAAGTGTCAGCGTGCGAGACATTCAACGAAACTTCATCGATGCGGCTATCGGAGCCGAAGGCCTACTCGTGTACCCTTGATGACTGCACGACAAAGCTTTACACCTCACCTGGGCCCGTCAACACCGACATTGGACTGCTGATGAATGGAATCATGTTGCCTGGTCGGACGAGTCTCGTTTCAAATTGTATCGGGCGGGTGGACGTGTAGGACAACCTCTTGAATCTATGAACCCTGCATGTCAGCAGGGTACTGCTCAACCTGGTGGAGGCTCTGTAATGGTGTGAGGCGTGAGCAGTTGGAGTGATATGGGACCCAGGTACGTCTACATACGACTCTGACAGGTGACACGTACGTCAAGCATTCTGTCTGATAACCTGCATCCATTCATGTCCATTGTGCATTCCGACGGACTTGGACAATTTCAGCAGGACAATGCGACACCCCCACAGTCTAGAATTGCTACGGAGTGGCTCCATGAACACTCCTCTGAGTTTAAGCACTTCCACTGGCTACAAAACTCACCAGACATGAACATGATTAAGCATATCTGGAATACATTGCAACGTGCAGTTCAGAGGAGATCTCCATCCCCTCGTACTCTCACGGATTTATGGACAACCCTGCAGGATTCATAGTGTCAGTTCGCTCCAGCACTACTTCTGACATTAGTCGAGTCCATGTCAGGTCGTGTTGCGGCACTTCTGCGTGGGCACCCTGTACGATATTAGGCACGTATACCAGTTTCTTTGGCCCTTCAGTGCAGTGTAGCTCCAGCTGAAAAACCAAAGTTGCTAACGGTACTTCTATAATTAATACGTAAATGTCAAGAGACGTTTAGTGAGAAATGGATGCAAACAGAATCTGGTCATCTTGAATGGTACCGCAAATATTGGGAAAAGATCAGCTTAGTCAAATCACAAAATAGAAACACCACTCCACATGTAAAATAATGTAAGCTTACATGAAAATAACCTGACAGACAGAAGGAAAAACCCCAAAAACTCGCCTGAGAGACAGAGCTGCTTAGATGAGAGAGGAACGCACACGTAATTACTGACTGACTAAAAGAGTTTGAAACAATAACAATTTTCATAACCATACTACAAAAAAAATTATATTCAGAGTAATTCGTACCTTTCTCCTGCAAAGTTCACAATGAATTGTACAAGCCGGTCCACTTGCTTGTACTCCTCCTCCGTATACGTCTTTCTCGATCCATCGGAAACTTCTGGGAACAGGAGCCGTACGTCGGAGCCGCGAGGTACTCCTGCGACAAGACATCCACAAACTTTTGTAAATCTGTTGTCGTTATGAGTATAAGCGATGCACGACGGGTTAGAGACAGATACTTTCAAGACGACCGTAAATGTAGACAAAAGAAATACGCATGTTACTGAGTCTATCTCATTTCAGTACAACGAAGCGTAATACTAAAAACAAAAAAAACAAAAAAAACAAAACAAAAAAGTACGAGATTCAATGAGGTTGCAAGTAGTCCAGCAAACAATCTGACAACATATCGCTAAGAGAAGAGAATCCAGTGAATCAGATCACACACACCAGAAATCATCGTCGATGCCGAAAGTTTGCTTCTTCCGTTCCAAAGTCCTCAGCCTCACCGAGGTTATACACATTCGCGACTGCTTCGAAACCCTGCTTGGATTCCATTTTAACGCCCCTGTTGCAATTACTGTGCTCTTCGTATGTCTCGTGGCTACAGCTCGTGACAAAGAGCTGATTAATGTGATCTCTGTAGCGTTTGTATTCGACAACTGCAGTGTGGACACGCCGTAAATTATGCAGCATCTCCGCAAGCGGCGCCTGTCAGGTGAGTATACTGCTCCATTCCGCTTTGTTTTAATCACTTCGCTGAAACTCTATACTTCCACTTGAATAACTGAATTTCTTTCAACATCACAGGAACTTCTATTTTCTGGAAAATGACTATAATTACTACATGTGTGGACATAATTTGTTGTAAGCGAATGTTTCGCTTTTGTCTGATAATACACCATTTATGAATCTTGTGAATCTGCTAGTCATAATTGGCTGATACATGGGTTTGTTTCTTCATTGACATGTGCTTCCAAAGTCGTTATATTCCTTTGTCTTCAAACGTAGTCGGGACTGGTGGTCTAGCGATAAAAAAAAGAGCGCTTGACTGGAAACCAAGAAGTGACGCGATCGAACCCCGGTCGGATCTTGGATTTTTTAGTGTGCTTATTAACCCAGCCTTCATCCTCCAAAGATGAGAGTAGTCCCCCGAAAAGACTCGTGGTTCGGATTCCACGTTAAACTGTAAGTCGTCTTTCCCCGTTTGGATAACTGGGTAGGCAGGGCTACACAAGTCTCCGAAGTGGCTTCTAAGTGTAAGACTTGCACCAGGCCAGTGAGAAACACGAAATTATTGTTATTATTATTATTATCGTCAAACATCAGTTGTACACAAATGCAAAGTTTTGCAGAATGACGACCTTGATGTGTGGCATAACAAACGGATTTTCGTACTTTAAAATGGTTTTTATTTGTTTTATCCGTTCGAGTTGTGCTTTATCCCTTAAACTACAGCGGAACACGATACTTTTGCGACGACTTTAAACGAAATCGCTGCCTTATTTTTGAAGACTATCATGACCAATGAAATAATCAGTCTTCTCGACAAAAGGTGCTGCCAACAAAAGTTATAGCGAATTCTTATGGCTGGAATATGCCTTTCTCATAATTACCCGAGATTTAGAAATGTGTGTGAAAGAACATCACCAGATATTCCAAAATTATCGGATCAAAATTATATCGAATCTGTGAAATCTTAAATTGAGAATTTTTAGATGAGGAAGTAAAAGCTAAAAATGAATATTTAGATTTTCTGTTGGAATAAACAACTTACACCTTGTGGCAACAGCTTAAGCTCATAACAATTGTTCAAAGTGACGACTATCAGTCTCAATGCGTGCTTTACGACATAGGCAATCGATAGAACTGACCTCTAGGTTCAGATTCGTTCGTCCTTGGTACTGTTTATGACGGGAGGTGTAGTCGCTATTTTCACCAGTGCTCTCCATAATCTGTTCTTCGAAGTGACATGAAACTTCTCCCACGCGATTCGAGACCCTTTCGTCAAATTCTTCTCACTAAAGCATTAGACGAGTTGGTCTATTGCGACTTTTTGATCCATCAGTCTTCTCTTTGGTCTACCAATGTTCCTTCTTCCTTCAGGGACGCACTGTAGAAGTTGTTTTGGAATGCTGTCGTCGCCCATTCATCCTACACCCTCTTTCCGTTGTTTACTGTATTGCTTAGTCTTTTCATTTAAGTTGTAAATTTTTAATTTCTTATGGATGATCTCTTTTTTTTAATCTATCTCTTTTTGATACTCCCTGGTCAGTTCTCAAAAATCTCATATTACGGTTCTAGATTTGACAGTTCAGTTTTCACTTTCATACAGAAAGGTATGGGTAAACTTTCAGAAAACATTCCTCACACTTAGAGGAATAAAACGTTTCATATATACATTAGTCTAGAGAAGCTTTATTTCTTTGTTATACATCATTTTCTATTTCACTTCATAATCATGCAAAACACGTAGAAACCAAACAAACCAGTATCACATGAAACGTTTTCTCATATGAAATGTTCCAAATGCCCTCTTTGTTGCCGGCCGAGTGGTTCTAGGCGCTTCAGTCCGGAACCGCGCTGCTGCTACGGACGCAGGTTAGAATCCTGCCTCGGCCATGGCTGTGTGTGATGTCCTTAGGTTAGTTAGGTTTAAGGTGTTCTAAGTCCAGGGGACTGATAACCCCAGATGTTAAGTCCTATAGTGCTCAGAAGCATTTGATCTGAACCCTCTTTGTTACGTTTAGTTAAAATGTACAGTAAGTTGTAATTCTTTGTTTCATCGTCAGTGTTTGTTGTTCCAAGTGGACGATGGTAACGTTCACATGCCACTAACTTCATTGCTTGCACGGACATGCGTCTGTCTCTAAATACAAGATACTGTGAGAGATGTGTAGCTACAGGTGGATCAATTTCTTGGGCTCCGCGCTCTAGACTTTTAACTGTGTGGGCGCCGACCGCTGTGGCCGAGCGGTGCTAGGCGCTTCAGTCCGGAACCGCGCTGCTGCTACGGTCGCAGGTTCGAATCCTGCCTCGAGCATGGATGTGTCTGATGTCCTTAGGTCAGTTAGGTTTAAGTAGTTCTAAGTTCTAGGGGACTGATGACCTCAGATGTTAAGTCCGAAGTGCTTAGAGGCATTTGAACCATTTGAACTGTGTGGGCATTTGAAAGCTCTTGTGTATGGAACCCCGCTACAATTCGCACGGAGCCTATGTGTCCGTTCTGTGGAAACCTGTGAAACAGTACGCAATTCTCCAGGGATACATCACCGCACCAATGATTCGATGAGACAGCGAGTTGATACATGTGTCCACGATAACGGAGGACATTTTGAACGTTTCATTTAGGAAAATGTTTCTTACTGTGCTGATAAGGTTCTTTTTCTGAGTGTTTCTCGCTATTAATGCACTTATGAAGAGAATTGGAAAATGAGCTCTAACATGGAAATAAAGCGTTTTCAGACCCATATCCATATTACATACTTTCTTCCCCTATACCTTTTTGTTACACTCTGTATAGTTCACGGGGAACTGACATATCTTTATAAAATTTTAGCACTGTGATCATTCGTACTTTTCTGCTAGACGTTCTTCTGGTGGTGCCACACATTATATTGAATCTCTTAACTCTCTGTTTCCTCAGTATCAGCTTCGCTGAGAGATGATATAAGACAGCCCAAAAAATCCGAAGGTGTTAACGTTTTCAGTAGTTATGTTTTCTGATATGAATTTACATCTTACGTATTAAAGGTTGTGAGCTGTGCAAACAGCTATTTGTCGAGTATCTTGGTGAACCCCAGTTTCTCGCAAGTGTAAGTTTTCTGATTCTGTTGAATATTATTGCTATGCCCTCGAAATTATTATTATTCTTCGTAACCTAATTCACAAATTATTTGACATGGATTCATCAATACGTTATTTTCGTTATCGAGTTCTCCTGCTGGTGGAATCCGCTCATGCCGGGCAAGACTGGTCGTGTCATAACATTCAATGTATTTGCGCGTTTCGTGGTGATACGAACAAGAACGATACAAAGGTTGTAAACCCTCTTTGCGCAGTGTAAAAATCAAAATATTGTTTGCGTATAAGCGTGGCTGAAAGACGAATAATTTTTTCTCCCCGCAGCCATACACATATACGATGAAATGAAACGTATTCCGACATCGGCCGCAGTTGGGCACTGAAATAAATTCCATGGCGACAAGCGAAAATTTGTGCCAGATAGAGATTCTAACAGGGGTTTCCCACTTTAAGAGAGCGGTCGTCGCCTTAACTGCTTTGGCTATCCAAGCACGCTGTCCGTTTGACACAAATTCCCAACTTGTCGCACACTATTAACATAGCGCCCACTGTCCTCCATAGTCACTGATCGCCGCATCACGCTGGATTCCCGCAGAAGTTCAGGGGAGAAGAACACTCGTATATAAATATGTATATGGCTTGTCACCCATTAAGATTATTTGAGTGCGAATGCACTCCCACTCCTGAACTCCTGCTGGAATTCAGTGTGATGCAGCGAGAGATGAGTGTGGTGGATAGGGGACGCAATGTAAATAGTGCAGCAAGTTGGGAATTTGGGTCATACCAAAGGTGTGCTCGGATAGTCGAAGGGGTTAAGGTGACCACTCGCATGAAGTGGGAAATCCTGAGTCGATTCCCGGCCTGCACTTTTTGCCATTGAATTCATTTCACTGCCCACTTGCAGCCGATGATAGAATTTATTCCACTTCATCACGAGCAAATCTGATTTAATATTTCAGTGGTTCTTACATGAGAAACTTACCAAGCTCTTTGCTATCCTTCGGCTTCCAGCCAAAGTTGTACACAAACATTGGGGTCTCCGTGTGGTTGGTATGCAG
The DNA here is from genome assembly GCF_021461395.2 of Schistocerca americana. Lineage (NCBI taxonomy): Eukaryota > Metazoa > Arthropoda > Insecta > Orthoptera > Acrididae > Schistocerca > Schistocerca americana. The sequence goes on along the minus strand of NC_060122.1, from coordinate 372,650,380 downwards.
TTCAATGCTTCGGCTCACGCCGTACAGCGTCTGGTAGTCACCTATCATCTGGAATCGGAAAGAGGCACGTTGCAGCCCATAGGTAACTAACAGTGAAGTATAGTATCCGTGTCAGGGAAACTGTGCAGTCGATTGTGTACCAGCAGTGTAGCCATAGCGATCAAAGAGCAGCGGAAGCACTTACGTCGACCAGTCTGCCGACTGTGGTCTGGTCCAGCGCCGCCCCCTGCATGTAGAAGTCCCAGATGCGGTGGCCGATAGACGCTGCCCTGTCCTCGCCGCCCTCGATCACCATACCCAGGTATTTGGGCAGGAACTTACCCGGCTCTTCGTTCAGCTGAGACGTCAGTTCGGGTGAGTCGAGTATCGCTGCCGAAAAGAAGAACGAATAACAATGAAAGCAGAGGCAGTATTCAGTTTCAGAAATAAACTACTGTGTACCGAAGGTGCCTTACGTTTCACGCGGAAGATGCCACGTGTTTTTTTTTATTATTGATTTATTTTTTCCGTCCCTCACACGGACAATGGAGTGAAGTAACTTGATGCCTGCTATCAGACAACGGAACTTGAAGTTTAGATTGGCTTGAACAGCCAAAAGCTTTAGCAGGCGTGGTTTTTTGAGACACAGTATGTTCTGAATTTCATTTGACCATAGAATCTACTCATCCGGCCAATCACAGAAAATTCGAATTAAGGCCTTCATAGGGTTTCGTACAGCAATATTGGAAAACGGAACCCTTAAGGATCACCTTCCATAACAAATTTTGCTTCAAGTACCGTTAATTTCAAAAGATTTCTAAATGCAGCTGAAAAGAAAATAATAAAGGATACAAACAGCCCACCTCCACGTGGCGGGACACGGACAGCGGTGAGAGTGAAGACGGGAGCCGGAGCTGCACTACTTAACTGTCTCGGACCCAGCAGCGAGACACAGCGGCCAGTTGTCTTAATAAAGACCCACCATAAGAAACCATTAGGTGGTTCAGAAAAACTGGCAGCAAGTGAACAAAAAAAAACAACAAAAAGTGTCCGTCTGTCTTTCTGTATGCCCAATTGTTTACAATTCTTTTTCTCGGGATGGGGTAGATGTACCAAGTTCAAATTTATGTCACATACTAGGATCTACGGTCTCTTTGTAATATAAAACACTTAATCTTGCAAGTCATTGCACTCAAAATGTTCGGTTATTTACGTCATATATTCTGATAATCGCAAACTCACACATGAAAACCTAAATGCCCTTCCCTTTGTAACGCTGGAAATGCATATCCTCCTATTTCCATCTATTGTACTATTATTTTTTTTCCTGGTTTTGTTACCTCAAGATATGACATTTCTTGCTCTTTATATATTGTAATTGTTTTACTGTTTGTATATATATATTTATGCACTTATGTCGATGTATAATTGGTTTGTTTCGTAAATATTATTTGTATTTTTACGCTGGGTCTTGCCTAGGGAAAACTGCTATCGAACGATTACATCGATGGGTCGTGTGAAGAATCAAAGTGTGTAGGATCTTTGGTAGTGTTAACTCTGCCGCGTGGAGCGCGGGCAGAGCAGGGGAGTCTGGCTGGAGTAGCGAGTGGAGCAGGTGTGTTGTGTGTAGCTCCCGCGAGTTGCCGCGCTTTCGGGGTTTGGCAGCATGTTATTGCGCTCGACTTGCGATAATAGTTTCTGACATGGTGTCGCGTACGGGAAGCATTAGCTGGCGCACATCAAGAGCCCGTTTCGTCTGGTGACCGTGTTGAGAAGAAGGCGCGCCAACATCCAGCTTCTGCAACAGCGACGGCCGACAATGAGTGACTGTCGCCACCTCCTCGATCGACGGCTTCAAACCTTCAATCAACCAACAAGGAAGACTGGAAGCACGTAAAGTTTTAGAACTGTATGGCAGACCTCAGCTTTTCAAATTGTTCCATTTGCCTCGCAAAATTACAGCAACTTAGCATGAACCTTTGTTGCTCATTGTCCCAATTGCATTACCAAGCAGGGTCCCTTCCTTTTCCGAAATCAACCCGAGTGTCGTTGAAATTCAGATGCCAGCATTAAAGTACAATCATTCCATTTCACTGCTTTAATTTCAAAGTTCAGTTTAAGTATTCATAGCTGGCTACAATATTTAGATTACGCAAGCACAAATTAAGAGTGCGAGTTTAGTTACCGTATTTTAGCTTACCTGTGACTGCAGCTCAGCTTGGTACGTACTAAATCTTACTATTGTTAATTGTTCAGAATCATTTAATTCAAGTTCAAAGCTAAATCTCTTATTTCTAAATTGCGTAGATTCAAGTAGCTTTTGAAATGATTGTTGAGGTAGTCCAAGACTAACCGTATTTTACTGAATTTCGATGTGCTTAAGAAAGAAAGCTTCTTATTAATTTCAGTCACTAAATTAACTTTCAGTTTTCCGGTTTTATTAATTCTTTTGCTAAATTAAGTCAGAGTGCAGCGGAAGTTATTACTTCTGACAAACTTTCAGTTTTCACACTACACGTGTCAACCTTCAGTTGCCACGCTTCTAGTGCTAATTATATGTGTAATTACCTTTCTTTTTCAGTTACTATAGTAATTGTCCTTAGGACTCGCGACCGTAATTTCCCCCAAATCTCAAATATCTAATTACCGCTAGTTAATTGTTAACGTAACGGCCGCACATTTACTTTCTCCATTAACTTTACCCCTTTTCAAAATTAATTTCCACCAGTTTCATTTGCATTTTTCCTTTCATTTAGAGGAAACCCTTCCCTCCCTCTTTACCGACAGATTAACTTCGGTGACGATTGCTTTTTCCCAAATTTCCATTAGGTACACGCGGTTTAATTTTTCACTGTCATTAAGGTCGATAAGTGAGGGGGAGGTTACACGTGGCGACCTGGTGACAGGACAATCTTCAGTTTTGAGGTTGTTCTGGACACGAATTTTGTATGGTGCAAATCTCGTAACAAAGTACTGGTTACGTACAGGCCGTTACGTCAGCGAGAATAAGTAGTGGGTGTAATCCTAATTATATTTGAGATTTGGCATTTATATTGAAAATTATTAAAATGAGTGAAGGCAACAATTGCCAAAATTTGGTAGACTTGGATATGGAACAATCGGTCGAACAGTGGGAAACGCGCACCGCGGTACCCATTGTTCAGGGGCAGGCGGCTAGCATGAAAGACGCGACCGCCGAAACGCAACAAAGAGCAGAAATGGAATTCCAAACTTTAGAAAATGTTTCGGAATCGGAAGTGAAAATCAAATCTGAATCCCTTGATGACGAATACGGGGGGACAATTAAAGAGGAAGCCGCTACGGAAGTAAAACCGGTAGTTTCCGGGAATTTAACTGATTTATTGAATGTTTTGACTAACAAAATCAAGAGTCAATCGGCCAAGCAAGAAGATCAGGCTGCCAAGCAAGAAGCTCAGGCTGCCAAACAAGAAGCTCAGGCTGCCAAGCAAGAAGCTCGGGCTGCCAAGCAAGAAGCTCAGTCTGAAAAATTTGAATGGATGCTAGACAATCAGAACAAAGCTATTAACGTTGTTATCAACAATGTTGGAGTTGTTAACACAAAAGTTGATAAAATCAAAGAAGATATTGTTGTAATTAACACCGAAATCGGTAATCTTAAACAGGAAATGTTGGCGTTGAGGCGGAAATTGCGAGCATAAATACTCGTTTTAATTCCGAAATTAGCAGAATCGAGAAAAGTGTAGGAGAATCAGTTGCTCCGATCATCGAGAATAAGGTGACGGAACAAATTCAATTAGTGAAAAAAGAGGATCAAAAGAAGGTGGAAACTTTAAAGGCTTTAGTATCCGAAGTAGATACCAAAGTGACGCAGCAGGCTAATACCTGCGAAGAGAAAAAAAGGGAAGTAGAAACGCTTGCGACAACCACTTGCCAAGTAATTACGAGAGTGTCGGAATTAGAAAAGAAACTTGACGAAAAACAGAGCTATGTGCCAATCTATGCACATAGTTCGGAATTGTTGACGAAAGAGGAGCGGTTCGACCCCTTGAAAAAAGGCGGTATACACGCGACGGATTTCATTAAGAATTGTGAAAGACTTTTACCCAGATCATGGACTGATGAGAGAAAAATTAATGCGATTATTGATGTGTGGGCTGGTGATTCCAAGCGTTGGGGCTTAAACCACAACATAACGAACCTGACTTTTGACGAATTTAAAAATTTGTTTCTGGCTGAATACTGGTCAGAGCAAAAACAGCAAAGTGTCTGGCGCGAATTTGTCGTATCGAGGCCTTTCGATGCGAATTCGCGCGGTTCGATGAAGGAGTTTTGTGAGGGCTGGATCCGCAAGTTGGAATATTTGCGTGATCGCCGCACGGAATCCGAAATAGTCAGGGAACTCTACAAAAAGCTTCCAGATGATACAAAACGCTACGTAGGAAGCAATTACAGGACAATAAATGATTTCCTGGAAAGAGTGGAGGACGAGGACAATTGGCGCAATAATCGCGACAGTGGTAGAGGCCGTGGTAACAACAACGGGTACCACAGCAACCACAACAACGATAACCATGGGAATAATGCATACCGCAACCATGGCAGCAATAACAATAATGGTTCGGACCGTAATAACAATCGGTACAATGCAAATAATAACAGGAATGACGGAAACCAGTATCATACTAACGTGATACGGGCTTCACAGAATAGTAATAACGCCAGAGGGTGTGATCAGCCGCCTCAGCAGCATCCGGAGAGCGTATCTGCTGGGACGAGACAGGGAAACCATTAGCCGCGCCGGTGAGGGGCCGACCGGGCGTGGAGAAATTTTGGCGGCCCAATAACAGGAGAAAACTCAGGTGTCGTCGTTATGAAAATTCCGTATGGAATAATCAACGGCGGGAGAGTGTGCCAGTGTTAAGAGAAAGGAGTGCGCCCACAAGTAGTAGATCAGCTGTAGACACGGCAGTAGAAAATACATTCACTGTCAGTGAGAACAATTTAAGTAGTGTTCCGGAAATCGATTATAAAGTGGCAGCTGTAATACCCACAGCGGAACTGGAGATTGAGTTTAAGAATGATTCGCAAGTGTTGAGAGAAGATCAGATGTCGGATAAAACGTCCGCCATCGAGCGAGGGGATGCAGAGAGGGATGAGGTATGGTTAAGGCAGTTCGGTCGCTTATACGACGAACTAAGAGATTATAGGGGCCTGTATGGGAGAAGTGTTTATGGGGAGCACGTGCAGGATTTTCAGCGTCTCGTCCCGCAGGAAGATAGTGTTTGTGAAGTGATAGAAAGTTCTGGCCCTAACCGGCAGACTTTACTAGAAATAGTTGATGTTAATGGGGAGCACGAGCAAGATTCGTCGTGTCTCGTCCCACAAGAGTTGGATGTTGAAGTAGTAACGGAAAGTTCTGGCCCTAACCGGCAGATCTTACCGAAAGTCGTAGTGGTAGAAGTAGCCGACCCATCCGACGCAAACCTCCAATTTAAACATTGCGAGAGTATTAAGGAGAAAGATTACGAAAATTTTAGTGATAGCCGGACACGATTGGTAGAAAAGCACATAGATTACGGCGTGTATGAGGTTAGAGCTGACGTTATGCGGTCAGACGGTAGCAGTGTGGGTTGCGCAGATCCAGAGGAAGTAATTTCAGATGCGACTGGGCAAATTCCTCCAGGTAGATTGGCAGATGAGATCAATCTGGTCAAAGAGGAATCAACAAAGGTGACAATTAGTGAATTGATAGCAAAGCAACACTCACTAGTTGACAAGTTACAGGAAAAGGTTTCGGTATTGGAGGCGAAGCTACGGACTAAGCCTCAGGACAAACGTGTTGAAATTAAAACTGTATGTGAACAGAGGCTGAAAAAGCCGCCAGGCAAGCCGAATTTAGGATCAAAGCCGGATGGTTTTTTCTGGAATGACCTGGATATAGACGAGGATTTACTGTGGGAAAATAATGAAACAGTCGAGGACAAGTGTAGACAGATAGTAGTGTCTGTTAATATGCACGACCTACAACTAAACGTGTTGATTGACACCGGTGCAGAATTGAGTGCTGTATCTGGGAAAATATTTGAGTTACTGAAAGACAGACCCGGTATCGTAGTTATGCCAGTAACAGGAGTGAAAATTATCGGTGCTACTGGGAAGGCCAGTAAACCGGTCACAAAACAGATTTTTGTCAACTTCGAGATATGTGGGGCACGATTTGAGCAATAGTTTGTCGTCGTGCCAGACTTAACTACGGAAGTAATTATCGGGTTAGATTGGCTATTAAAGTACCGTGCAGTGATTAATTGCGAAAGCAAAACTTTGACATGTACGTCCCAAGATAAAACAATAGTAGTTAGTTTTGACGAGGCAGGAGACGGTGTGCATAGGCAATACCAGCCTATACACATTGTTAACTGGCCGAATGGTATTGACGTAGGTATGAATTTGAACTACTGTAATGTGAGGAATCTCGGCATTGACAAAAGTGTAGAAAGTGAATTGGAAGAGATAATCAAATTCCCTCCACGGATTAACATTAGTATTGGTGTGAAAAAAGATCGTTTGCGAGAAGTAATGAAGCTAAAAGCCGATGCTCGCATACGTCGTCATGACGCTAAAGCGCGTTTTGCTAAGTTTGCAATAGGAGACTTAGTACTTGTAAAAGCTCATGAGAAATCGAGCGAGATAGACCATGAAATCTCTAAATTTAAGTTTGTTTATAATGGACCATATAAAGTCATTGGTATACCTCACACAAATGCTTATTGCTTAGAGTATCCAAGCTCTGGAAAACTATTAGGTATACGGAACCTTGTAGACTTGAAATTGTACCGACCTAGGATCGATTAATACCACACAATGGGTAATTTATACAGTATGTAAAATAGAGTGTAAAATTTAACGATTTGCTAGATTGCCATGCTTTTGACAGACCAAGGTCATTAAAGAAGTTGTAATTAATAAGTAATTAATTTTGATTAAGCAATTTAATTTTAATCAATTTAATCATGATCTATTCAACTGAAAAATCCAAGCTGCTAGTTTAAGTTTTCAGCTGAGTCACAGTAGATTAAGGAATGTAAATATGATTTTGTAAATAGCTGTAAGGTTTCATAAATATGTGATTTACTAGTCACTGCCGATGTACTTAGACGCTGTTTTAAGTTTCAGGCTAGTACATGCGTGTGATGATGGACAGTGTTGAGTTATCCACTGTGACAGTGTTTATGGACTCCTTGAGATTACTCGGGAGTGAGTTTTTCCGAAAGAATTCAGTGAAACGGACGTTCTGGAAACGCCGTTACAAGGACGAGTGAGATCAAGCGTGCCGCACAGGCGGGTGCAACAATACTGGCAAGGCGGAGCCGCTGTCGGCTCTTGTGCCGCTGTCGGCATTCTTTGTACTTGCGAGTACGGAAGGTGGAGTTGTTTTTTCTTCCCGGACAGCTGATGTGAAAGAATTCTGCTGTTAATATTTATGTTTTTGTCGATCTGCTGTACATTATTTTCTTGTTTAGCGTTAAATAGATTCTCGTGACGAGAATATTAATTATGAAAAGGTTATACAAAATGTGTAGTCTATTTAATTATTTATTTGCGTATTTTGATCTACCTGTTTTTATGACCATGCACTCTAATTAATTTTGCAAATAGTATTCCATTTCTTATAGTGTTACGAATTTTAATGATTTTAAAATAGGTAAACCATTTTCTATGTTTTCTATGAATTTTGATATGTTGTCAACCTGTTTTATTTTGTGCAGGATGACAGAGTGGAATAAGATTAGGAGTGTCTCCACTCAATTATTATTGTCTAAAAATTGATTTATGGTTAATTAGACGAATGCTAAATTTTATTGATGTTTTGAGCATATGCATTTCCGCTGTTTCTTTTTTGGGACATTTTCTGAGTCTGTTTACGTTACACGAACATCCTCAGACAATGTGGGGCACGTGTAACGCCGGAAATGCATATCCTCCTATTTTCATCTATTGTACTATTATTTCCTTCCTTGTTTTGTTACCTCAAGATATGACATTTCTTGCTCTTTATATATTGTAATTGTTTTACTGTTTGTATATATATATTAATGCACTTATGTCGATGTATAATTGGTTTGTTTCGTAAATATTATTTGTATTTTTACGCTGGGTCTTGCCTAGGGAAAACTGCTATCGAACGATTACATCGATGGGTCGTGTGAAGAATCAAAGTGTGTAGGATCTTTGGTAGTGTTAACTCTGCCGCGTGGAGCGCGGGCAGAGCAGGGGAGTCTGGCTGGAGTAGCGAGTGGAGCAGGTGTGTTGTGTGTAGCTCCCGCGAGTTGCCGCGCTTTCGGGGTTTGGCAGCATGTTATTGCGCTCGACTTGCGATAATAGTTTCTGACATGGTGTCGCGGACGGGAAGCATTAGCTGGCGCACATCAAGAGCCCGTTTCGTCTGGTGACCGTGTTGAGAAGAAGGCGCGCCAACATCCAGCTTCTGCAACAGCGACGGCCGACAATGAGTGACTGTCGCCACCTCCTCGATCGACGGCTTCAAACCTTCAATCAACCAACAAGGAAGACTGGAAGCACGTAAAGTTTTAGAACTGTATGGCAGACCTCAGCTTTTCAAATTGTTCCATTTGCCTCGCAAAATTACAGCAACTTAGCATGAACCTTTGTTGCTCATTGTCCCAATTGCATTACCAAGCAGGGTCCCTTCCTTTTCCGAAATCAACCCGAGTGTCGTTGAAATTCAGATGCCAGCATTAAAGTACAATCATTCCATTTCACTGCTTTAATTTCAAAGTTCAGTTTAAGTATTCATAGCTGGCTACAATATTTAGATTATGCAAGCACAAATTAAGAGTGCGAGTTTAGTTACCGTATTTTAGCTTACCTGTGACTGCAGCTCAGCTTGGTACGTACTAAATCTTACTATTGTTAATTGTTCAGAATCATTTAATTCAAGTTCAAAGCTAAATCTCTTATTTCTAAATTGCGTAGATTCAAGTAGCTTTTGAAATGATTGTTGAGGTAGTCCAAGACTAACCGTATTTTACTGAATTTCGATGTGCTTAAGAAAGAAAGCTTCTTATTAATTTCAGTCACTAAATTAACTTTCAGTTTTCCGGTTTTATTAATTCTTTTGCTAAATTAAGTCAGAGTGCAGCGAAAGTTATTACTTCTGACAAACTTTCAGTTTTCACACTACACATGTCAACCTTCAGTTGTACTACGTGTTAGCATTTTTTCCCGTTGTATTTCCTTCCTGAGCGTCAGAAAACTTACTCCTTAAACGCATTTGTGTGAATTGTGTAATCTCATCTCCACAGACCCTACGGTCACAATTTGAAGGGGGCGAAGCATAGCGCATTTGAGTCGCTCATTTCCAAAACGTCCTTTATCCAATTTTTGTGAAAATTGAGTTATTGTTACCATAGCACTCATCAAATTTTTTTACATCGTATTAAACTATATTTTTCGTTCAAAACTTCCTTTAAACCATTACAAATTAATAATAAAATCATGAAATATGCCTATTTAGTTTCAGAATGTCCATTATTCTATCCAACATGGCGGACTCATCTACCGTTAATTTTTGTAACAAAACGACCTATATCCTTTGCCTTTTTCTAAGCAGTGTGTCATTTTTTTTCAAAAGTGACTTACACACAATGCAACTACCAACCATTTTAAAGAATAGGGTAATTTAAAATCATTATATAAGGTATTTTTCTAGTGAAACGTGTTGTGGTAGAACTGGCGGTCAGCTGAAGCTAAGTTTTGTTTACTGTTGACGATAGGTTACGTTTTTTGTTTATTGTGAAGTTGGTGCTTGTTTTGTGTGTTCACCAAGGCGTTTTTTCTAGTTTTTGTTGTCAAAATTCTTACCAGTAATTGAAATTAGGCTGTTTTTAAGCGTCCTTCTGCGTTTAAAGTGAGCTTCTTGTTTTAAAAGTGTACTGTACAGGCAGTTGATAAACTTTATGGTTAACCAGTGGAGGAACTACAACCTCAAACTACTGAATAACAGGTTATGGAGGGACCGAAGATAACTCCATGCCAGAAGAACAAAGGAAGGAAACTAATAAAGGATCCAGACAAATGGAAAAAGACAATAGAGAAGCGGAAGCTCTACACGTCAAAGACTTTGCCAAGACTACCACATTGCCTTCATTCTGATCAAGTTTTTAAGTGTAATCAGCATGCAATGCAAGATGTTCGTAAGTTTCGTAGATGCTTTAATTCTTCCAAGAATAAAATTGTTCGGGATAACAATATATTTAAATATACACCTAAACGGAGGAGAACTAATGAAGATGAACGGAAACAAATCACTGAAAATTGTAATCGCTATCTAATCCCACATATCAAATTTGGAAACACTTCTTTGGTTCGGGTATGTAAGAAATCCTTTTGTGGTGTACTTGGTGTTAGTGAGAAAAGAGCTCAACGAGTTTCTAAGAGACATTTCCACTCTACTAATCTAGCTGTAGAGAATAGAGGAGGAGAGAATAAGTCTAAGCTGTTTGAGGCTTAAAGTCATTCTGTAAAGTCATTCATAGAGAGCCTCCGCACACTTGAAAAACATTACTGCAGAAACACTAGAATTACAAGAGAGTATTTTTCGAGCCCTCTTTCAATAAGTAAGTTTCACAAGGCCTACAATTCAAGAATGGAAACTGATCTTCAAGATCCATATTCATATTTTTATGTAATATTTGTCAAAGATTTTAGCCTAAGCTTTGGCTCTCCTGCTGTGGATAAGTGATCCAAATGCGTCCAGTTTCAGTTGAAATTAGACAGTGGGAACAAATCGGTTGAAATTGATTTCAGTTTCCACAAAAAAAAGGGCAGAAGCATTCTTTAATTTACTGAAAACTGAAAATGAAATCACCCTATCCTTTGACTGTCAAAAGAATTTGGTTTTAGGCAAAATCCCTGACCAGGCAGCTTACTATAGTCGACAGTTCTATTTATTTAACTTTACTATCTGCCAAGGTACATCTAAAGATAAGCAAACAAAAGACCATGTTTTTATATATCACTGGATAGAATCAGACTTCAAAAAAGGTTCGAATGAAATTGCATCAGCAATTTTTCATAGGCTAAATAATACTTGCTTGGAAGGAGTGACCAATGTAAGGCTTTTTGCGGATGTTTGTGAAGGACAAAACCGGAACAGCTCAATGATGATTATGCTTCAATACTGGTTGATAAATGAAGCGCCACCAAATATTAAAGTCATTGTTTTAGTATTCCCTGTACCAGGTCATTCGTATATGCCGCCTGATCGTGTATTTGGCAGAATTGAAAAGGATAATCAAAATTATGACACTATTATTAAGCCTGAGAAATACACTGAAATCTTTAAGGAATGTGGAACTGCTTTCAGTATGACTGAGACCTGTAATATTTTTGACTGGAAGAAGGTACGCGAAAATTACCAAAAGAAACCTGGATATTGGCACTTTAAATTTTCAACTGCTAAAAGATTTATTATAACACTAGGCAATGTGCCAACGTGTGAAGTACTTGTTGCAGGTGAACCTTGGTATAACACCAATCTCTGAAAGGCGAAAAAATACTCAAACCTGGATTTAAAGTCCAAAACTTTGAACTACCGTTATTACTACCAGGAGTACAGTAAAAGAGTTGAAAGTGACAGAAGTCAAGAATCTTCTGGCTCTTCACTCTGGGGAAAACTGGACACAAAATGAAGACCTGGCCTCCTAAAAAATTATTATATTCAATCTAGTACAGAATAGACCTGAAGAACAACCTGATGATGAAAACGCTGGTGGACACATGGGCGATGAAAATGGCTTTCAGTTACTTCACAGCAGTTAATAGGACAAATCCAGATTTAAATAAGTAAAGAACTACCCTTAAGGCGCTTTTAAAATTATGTTTCCTGTAATGTGTGTAGGTTTAATGTAATGTTATTTTTTAATAATTTTCTGGTAAATGTATGTTTCTGTCTGTTTCCCAAACTTATCCAGAAATCATTTCAGTTGGTTTAAAAATACCTACAGATATGGATTCCACAAAAATTAAATTATATACCTTTACTAAACAAACACTGTTTATAATTTTCCCCTATTTTCTTTTTGAAACTGTCTCTTATCCAATGTTTTTATTTTCAAAATGTCTCTTCTCCATATTCTGGTTCCAAAGCGTCCCTTACCCAAGAGTTTTTTATTTACAACAAAATTTTGAAATAATTTATTTTTATGATGTTTTTTTAATAACAAAAATAGATAACTAAGAAACATGCAGAAAAAATATCAAGTTTATAAATACAACAGAAATTGTTAAATACGTTTTTTCCTAATTGCCGAAATTTATGCCGATTGGATAAAGGACATTTTGGAACTAAGCAACTTATTTGTAGATTCCTTACTTGATAGAGGTTCTTGAAACTTTGTAAGTAGACTTTCGATGGATACGTGAAATCTCTTTTCAACCGTCTGCCAATTCAGGTTTATCAGAATTTCCGTGACTTCTCCGTGAGTCATACGGACTTGTCACCGTTCTTCTTTGTATACGAGCAACATTCCTTGTTAGCCATATTTGGTAAGTACCCCACACAATTGAACAATATTCTCAGGTGGGACGTGCAAGTATATTGCAAGCAGTATTCTTTGCAGAGTGAATATTGCCAGTTACCAAGCAACGAACAGAAGTATGCCGCCTCCTATGAGCGCTGATACGACAACCCAATCATTCCTTTATCTGCCCCGATAATATACTGCAAAGACGATGTTTACGTCTCAGGTACTTTCCACAGACCTGAGGTGACAAAAGTCATGGAATAGCGATATGCACATATACAGACGGCGATAGTATCACATACACGAGGTACAAGAGGGCAGTGCATTGGCGGGGCTGTACTCATTCATGTGAAAAGTTTTCCGATGTGATTGTGGCCACCCGAGAGGAATTAACAGATTCTGATATGGGGGAAATACCAAATTTCAGGCATTACCTCTCACCACTGACAGCGCAATGGCCTACGACCGTCACTTAACGACCGAGAGTAGGGCCTTTACATAGAGCTGTCAGTAGCAAAACACAAGCCAAACTACGTGCAATAACCGCAGAAATCATTTTGGGACCTACGACGAACGTATCGGTTGGAACAGTGTGACGAAATATGGCGTTAATGGGTTATGGCATCAGACGCCCGACGCGAGTGCCTGTGCTGACATCACGACATCGTTAGCATGGCCTCTCTTGTACCCTTAACAATATAGGCTGGACCCTAGACGACTGGAAAATAGTGCTTCGTCAGATGAGTCCCGATTTCAGTTGGTAAGAGCTGATAGTCGGGTTCGAGTGTGGTGCAGACCCCCGGAGCCATGGATCCAAGTTATCAACAAGACACTGTGCAAGCTGGTGGTGGCTCCATAGTGGTGTGAGATGTCCTCTAGACCGACTGAACCGGTCATTGGCTGGAAATGGTTATTTTAGACTACTTGGAGATCATTTGCAGCCATTCATGGACATCAAGTCGGTGATGTTCGGCTACTTGCAGACAGGCTATTTTCAGCCATTCATGAACATCATGTTCCTAAAGAAAGGTAAAGTTTTTATTGATAACAGTGCGCCATGTCACCGGGTCACAATTGTTAGCGATTGGATTGAAGAACATTCTGGACAATTCGAGCGAATGATTTGGCCACCCAGATCGCCGGGAATGAATCCTATCGAACATTTATGGAACATAATCGAGAGGTGAATTCGTGCACAAAATCCTACACCGGTAGCACTTTCGCAATTATAGATATCTAAATATGGCTTAATATTTCAGCAGGGAACTTCCAACGGCTTGTTGAGTCCGTGCACGTTGAGTTTCAGCACTACGCCGGGAAAATGGACGTCCAATACGATATTAGAAGGTATCCCATGACTTTCGACACCTCAGTGTATAAAAAGCATTGAAAAACATGAAATGTACGTTAAATGTAAAGAATACGTAATGAAGGACCAATTAACTCTTTAAGGTTCATTGAATCCCCTCTGCTCTACATTCAAAAATGTTCAAATGTATGTGAATTACTAAGGGACCAAACTGCTGAGGTCACCGGTCCCTAGACTTTTACAATACTTAAACTAACGTATGCTAAGAACAACACACACACACATGCCCCAGTGGATTCGAAACTCCGGCGGGAGGGGTCGCGCAATCAGTGACATGGCGCCTCTAACCACGCGGCCACTCCGAGCGGCTGTTCTACATTTTTAACGTGCTTGCTGATCAGCTGCAAAGATAAACAGCAGATACAAACTGCAAGTTGTTGGAAATATAACGTGAGAGTAATATCTAGGTAGAAAACAATTAGAAGACAATGATGTGTCACAATTGGCTTCTTATTTTCATACAATTCATTGGTTTATTAATTTCAAGTAACGAAATTTATTAACAGTTCACGAACAGAGATTTGTCTTGACAAGAGCAGTTACCGTTCAAGCAGTATCGGAGAGGAATCGCAGCAACTCCCAACCATCGACTTGGAAACTGGTTCCCATTCAAAGAGAAGTTAGCAAATTATGACATAACAAGGAAAAAGCAGCGAACTTTTTTCGGAACCATGTTGGATAAATTTAGGCTCTTGTAAACGGGAAAGATTGCATGACCAATATACTGATAGCATCGTACATTTTGCATGGTTATCACTAGAATAAGAGATATTAGGAAGCATAATGACGCATATAGATAGTATTTTCCCCTGACTCAACACGTTAATTGAGTAGAGCAATACTGGTACGAAATATGCTCCGCCATCCAATTTACAGTAGGGTGCCGAGTGTGTACCAAAGGGAGAGCCTCTGAATGCAGAAGAACGGTTTACTGACTTTTTGTGAAATATTATAACCAATAAAGCAAACAGATAAACTGAAGAAATTCAAGGACTGACGAGTGCTACCGATATTACATCACTAGCGTAGAGGGCACTGGAACTTGTTACTATGACATACCTGTAAGCCACAAGTCCGTGGTAAAGAGTAGTTTAGTATATAAAGTGTGGTGATGTTGAAGTTAATTGTTTGTTGCAGTTGTCGAAAACTTTTGTCACTTTTGTCAGATATATTAATTGTTTAATTTTGTACAAATAGAAAAATATTTATGATGTTAAATAATCGATTTGAAACTGGATTGTAACTTCACTGAAGAACTGACCTAATCTTGTATGTGAGGGTAGACTTTCCCGGCCTATACTGCTGATGAAACCTTTTCGAGTTTCCGTCCTGGTGGGTGCGTGAACTCTATTAATGCACGTACATATGGAATGGCCAACTGTCTAGTCTCACTTCTGAAACCCATATAGGGACACTGCAGGCATCACATGAGGAACTCTGAGCAGTATATGGCCTTATTGAAGGAGATGCAGCTGCCGAAGGATGATCCGCTGGTGATCTTCGACGTAACATCTCTTTTCACACGAGCAGCATTTGAAGAAACCTTGGTACTGTTAGCACACCATTTTGAGCCCTAAACGGTCCAGTCTACTTCAAATTTGGTGGAGAGTTCTACGAACAAGTCGATGGAGTAGCCATGGACTCACCACTTGCTCTCGCAATTGCTAGTTTCTATATGGCGCTCTTCGAGGGGATAGCACTAAAATATCTGCACGGCTGAAACATAAATACTTCTTCTGTAACGTCTAAGATACCTTCGTTGTGTGGTAACATGGGAAAAAGGCCCTGAACGAGTTCCTGGACGACCTGAACAGCATCCATCAAGACATACTGTTCACGATCGAAACAGAACAGAATGAATTTCTTCCATTTTTGGACATTTAATAAAAAGAAAAGCAGACGGTAAACTGGAACACGCAGTCTACAGATAGAAGGCTCACACGGATCTGTACCTTCGTGCAACGCGCTGCCGGCCTCTGTGGCCGAGCGGTTCTAGGCGCTTCAGTCGGGAACCGCGCTGCTGCTACGGTCGAAGGTTCGAATCCTGCCTCGGGGATGGATGTGTGTGATGTCCTGAGGTTAGTTAGGTTTAAGTACTTCTAAGTCTAGGGGACTGATGACCTCAGATGTGAAGTCCCATAGTGCTTACAGCCATTTTTGCAACGCGCTGTCATCATCAGGCGAGGTGGTACACGGATTCGGTAACGATTCTAGTACACAAGGCACGTTCCATTTGCGACAAAGACAGCTTTTCAGCTGTGCTTCAACACCTTAAAGATGTGTTTCACCAAAACGGGTACAGCGAACCGCACATTATACGTGCACTAGAGAGAACTAATTATACGGTCGTCCGCAAAGAAGAGGTAGAGAAATAGGAAGAGAAACCCGCCTTTGTACAGTATGTTGGGCTTCCCTTAGGAAAACTGAGAGAATTCTTGGAAGAGACGACGTCAAGGCCATCTTCCGACCACCACGAAAAGCGAAAGATACGGTTGAGTCGGTAAAGGACAAACTACAACTGCAAAAACCAGTATCTGTATATAGCGTCCCTTGCGAGAGTGAGAACCAATAAATCGGGCAAACACCTAGCACATGGCAACGCTGCAAGGAGCACATTACATGCGTACTTCTGGGGCATAAAGATAAATCAATAGTGGTAGAACATAGCCTCAACGAGGAACAAACGTTCGAGTTTGAGAAAACAAAAATGTTGTGCCGAGCTAACGGCTTGTGGAAGCGTCGTAAAAGTAACAATCTAGATAAGGCTCCATGACTATCTGGTCAACAGGGATGAGGGCTACCAACTAAATTTGGCGTGGTACCCTGCAATAGCAGCTATGCGCTATGAGCGCACTCAGCAGCCAACATTCGCCAATCTGAGCAGACTGAATGCTCCGAAAGACGTATGGCGGTCCGCGTCCTGACCTCCTCACGATTTCATGACCTCTCCTTATCCACGTCGATAAAATAACCATCACCATTATTTTACCGACAGCCACCCACTGCAGGGACACTAAAGCATGTACGTAACTACGAAAGCAGATGGTGCCTGCTATACATCAACTCAGGCGATGTAAGTTTCCCATGCTCATATTCATTTAATATGTATACTCCTAAGAACTTCTGTGTGGTGTGTAAGCACAGGTTACGCATAAGTGAATTAACGTCTGCACTGAGCTACCTTGCGAAACATTACAATGACTTTGTTAAAGAATAGTTCTGAGGAAGACAAGCACAATTCTCCTCCTTTTCAAGCATCACTTCACCTACCAGTGGTTTCCATTCTTGCTCACATCATTCTTCATAGAAGTGGAATTGGTTCTGCCGTTAGCTTCATCAGGACTCAACAGGGTGTGAAGCGCGTACATGTGTTTTCCTAACGGGAAAGTCTTGACATTATCTTAAAATGTAATTCCCTGTTCAGACACTGGAGATCACGCGCTGCTCTACACCTACATCTATATCTACATACAGATTCCACAAGCCACCATACGGTGCGTGGCGGAGGGTACACTGTAACACCACTAGCTTCCTTCAGTGCTCCATACGCAAACAGAGCGACGGAAAGACAGCTATCTGTCTGCCTCCGTACGAGCGCCAATTTCTCGTGTCATATGTTCGGGTCCTTGCGTGAAATGTATGTTTACGGCAGTAGGATCACTCTGCAGTCAGTTTCAGATGCCAGTTTTTTTAAATTTTCTCCGTAGTATTCGGCGTAAAGAACGTCGCCTTCCGTCGGGGTATCCTCATTTGACTTCCCGAAGCATCCCCGTAACTCTTGCGTGTTGTTCGAACGTACTGGTAACAACTCTATCGGCTCGCCTCTGAATTGCTTCAATATTCCCGAAACACTCGATCAGTACTCAAGAGTAGATCGCATTATCGTCGGAAATGCGGTCTCCTTTACAGATGAACCACACTATCGTAAAATTCTCTGAATAAACGAAGTCGACCATTCGCCACTATGTCACTGGATGCAATACTAGGAGCATTTGGTCAATACATCATTCTACCAACCATCGTCAGTGTTCGGTTCTCGAAGCAGCGACTTCATTTTCAATTGGTCTCAATTGGTCTCGTGATGCTGATTTCACCTCGTTCCAATCCTCCCAAAAAGAATAAACTCTTGAGACTACCGGGAATTGTACTCACATATTCTTCAGAATGTTAGCCACTACAATCATTCCGCTAAATAGACGGATCTCCTCATTACGTAACCTCGAGAAAAGAATTCTCCAATGTCGAGTCGACTGCCCTGTAGGCATCGAAGTGCAGCTTTATCTTATACCCGTCTCTGACACTAGCTCAGAGATAACGGATAGTGAGAATCAGGCGTTGTGATCAGTAGCACGCTGCGCTACCTTACAGTATAATGTACAGCTGTGTCATCAGCCGTGATGGCTCCCGTCTCGAAGTTTCAGCACAGCTTGGGGAAGAAACTGTTGGAATGACAGCATCTTTGGAAACAGAGTTCCATCTGGGGAGTAGAGTGCAAGGAGCACTGTGACTTACGGCGTGTAGGCCATTCTACTGTAATATACAGCATACTGCGTATGTAGCACATAACATTCTATGCTTAAGACTGCGAAATGCTGACCAGTGGTATCAGCGTTGAGTTGCTGTAGACTGGGCTGACGTAATTATCAGTGATGTGGCACCTTACACGTGACAGCAAGGTGACGTGAAACTGAGTGTTCGTGTCTCATTGGCTGTGAGGAGTCCTACTATATATGGAAGCAAAGCGAATCCCAGACCCTGATTGGTGGAGAGGATTCTTTTTGCGGCTAGCAGGCCAAAAACTCGGTTGCGGGGCAACAGTGAGTCGAGCGGGGACATACGGTGCTGGTGGATGCATGCCGAACGCGGTCGTCACAAACTTCTAAAAAACAGTTAAATCTTAAAGTACGACGCGGTAAATTGGAATCCAATCGCGATGATGTCGAGAGACTTGGTCGTGAGCGTGTATTAATGTTTGTACGATCGTAGTGTATCATTTCACTTATGTGTTGGATTTAGGAAAATGGTACAACATCTACGTACAGTGAAGTCTGGAGTACACCTGGATTAATATCCAGCACCAAAGTTATTTATGGCGTTATTTAACAGCGAATAGTCAGGTCTTTTCCAGACTCCTCTTGGTATGACTTTACAACACACAGTACATCAGCGCCACGAGCCAGCGGCCTGCGCTACCTACTGCGAAGGAGGGACAATCATCTACACAAGATTCCACGTAGGAGTTAATATACATACAGTTTATGTGATGTGTAAATGACTTCCAACAGGAGCCTTCCGTGTATTGTCACTATAACACAAATATACACCGTAGCGTGCCTTACTTGGTAATACTGGCGCCTCGTGCTGAGGGCGACACTCACCCAGCGCCTGCTGGAGCCCCTCGTGGCTGGTGGTGCCGATGAGCCAGGGCGGCTGGTCCTGCAGCTTGCGCCTGCCCAGGGCCTGCACCATGTCGGTGACGGGCTGCGGCACGAACGAGATGTTGCGGCCCAGGAACGGCTCCGTCACGGGCACGAAGGGCCACGCCGGCCGGCCGAACCCGTCCTGCAATCAGACACGCGCACCTCCTGTAGCGTCAGAAAATTTCTCACTGTTACAACGGAGCGACGGATAGGAACTCGACATCGTAGCCTGTCAGGAATTATCTCAATAACTCACTTTCGACTAGAGATACAACGATGCATTTTGAAAATAAACGGGTATTCACTGGACAAATATATTTTACTAGAACTGACATGTGATTACATTTTCACGCGCTTTGGGTGCATAGATCCTGAGAAATCAGGCCGTAATAACGGTCTTGATACGCCTGGGCAATGAGTCAATCAGAGATTGGATGGCGTGTACAGGTACAGCTGCCCATGTAGCTTCGACAAGATACCACCGTTCATCAAGAGTAGTGACTGGCGTATTGTGACGAGCCAGTTGCTCGGCCACCATTGACCAGACGTTTTCAGTTGGTGAGATATCTGGAGAATATGCTGGCCAGGGCAGCAGTCGAATATTTCCTGTATCCAGAAAGGCCCGTACAGGACCTGTAACATGCGGTCGTGCATTATCCTGCTGAAATGTAGGGTTTCGCAGGGATCGAATGAAGGATAGAGCCACGGGTCGTAACACGTCTGAAATGTAACGTCCACTGTTCAAAGTGCCGTCAATGCGAACAGGAGGTGACCGAGACGTGTAACCAATGGCACCCCTTACCACCACGCCGAGTGATACGCCAGTATGGCGATGACGAATACACGCTTCCAATGTGCGTTCACAGCGATGTCGCCAAACACGGATGCGACCATCATGATGCTGTAAACAGAACCTGGATTCATCCGAGAAAATGACGTTTTGCCATTCGTGCCCCCAGGTTCCTCTGAGTACACCACCGCAGGCGCTCCTGTCTGTGATGGAGTGTCAAGGGTAACCGCAGCGATGGTCTCCGAGCTGATAGCCCATGCTGCTGCAAAAGTCGTCGAACTCTTCGTGCAGATGGTTGTTGTCTTGCAAACGTCCCCATCTGTTGACTCAGGGATCGAGACGTGGCTGCACGGTCCGTTACAGTCGTGCGGATAAGATGCCCTGTCATCTCGACTGCTGGTGATACGAGGACGTTGGGATCCAGCACGGCGTTCCTTATTACCTCCTGAACACACCGATTCCATATTCTGATAACAGTCATTAGATCTCGACCAACGCTAGCAGCAATGTCGCGATACGATAAACCGCAATCGCTATAGGCTACAATCCGCCCTTCATCAAACTCGGAAATGTGATGGTACGCATTTCTCCTCCTTACACGAGGCATCACAACAACGTTTCACCATGTAACGCCGGTCAACTGCTGTTTGTGAATAAGAAATCGGTTGGAAGCTTTCCTCATGTCAGCACATTGTTGGTGTCGCCACCGGCGCCCACCTTGTGTGAATGCTCTGAAAAGCTAATCATTTGCATATCAGAGCATCTTCTTCCTGTCGGTTAAATTTCGCGTCTGTAGCACGTCTTCATCGTGGTGTAGCAATTTTAATGGCCAGTAGTGTACTTCTGTCACTGCTTCACGTGTCCTCAGCGCCGTAGGCATCATAAATCTCGCGTTGGGCAGTGGTCACAATATTTGACTCGTCAATGTATTTTGGCCCCTCTAGAGGCGAGCTATTGTATTTGGCGAGGGGATTTCAACATATAGAGTATATTAGGACTGCAAATATGTATCTACAAACAAATAAAGAACTAATTACGTAACTTTATTTTTTGGAGGTTACAATTAAAATTTTAAAACAACGCTCGTAAGGTAGCTGAACAACCAAGTTATTCCACTGTTTGGGAAATTCAGCTGTTTCGTTACTGTAAGTAATATATCGATTTCAACTCTACTTGCGCCGCACTCAAAAAGTGTTAAAATCTTCACATCTTTCCGTGGCGTGTTGTCTGTCAATAACCGCTTTGATTAATTGGTGTTTTCGGGGGACAAACTGACATTTACCGTGGATGTTATAAGTATTAAGATAATTTGTCAGTTATTCATGTCTGTCTCTAAGCCGTTCTCCGCAAATACCCTTTTTCTCAGATGCTTAGGTCGAGTAAGACATGCGGCGAAGTTTGAGGATATTTGAATGTAACAGAGAGCTCCTGGAAAGTTGAAGAACAGAGTCGGTCGGTGAGTCGTTCCTGGGGAGATCAATTGAGAATGGCGTTGCCCAAAAAGCTGGGCTTCGTAGTCGAGTGCCAGTCTTGGTAAACTATTAAGTTTTACAACAGCAAAAATATTGCTGCAGAGTGAAATATTTATTCTATAGACGTTGTATCTGCTTATTATTAATTCACAAAGGAAACTATGAAAACGTAGTGAACTATGTACGACTTACAGTATATTAAAATAACAGCTCAATAAACGAAAAAGTTATTTACGCTAAATAAACAGAGCATCGCTTTTCACTGTTGAATGAACGGTAATAATTCACAAAACTGGATTCTCACTCTTTTTTATACTCTCCGAAACATCATGCTTTGGTGAAATCATCTGTATCTTATATGATTCACTTAGTACCTCATGAACATTCCTCTTTGGGGTCCTTCATGAAAGTCCTCACATTATTCATGTACTTCGCTATCCTAAACCATTAGACAGCTATTGTACTCACTACATTCGCGCTCAGCAAGAACGTGGTTCAAATTTCCTGATTTAGGATTACCTTGGTTTCTCTCAACGAAACAGTGAAGAGGGGGAAGTACCCTCCGACACACACCGTAAGATAGCTTGTGGAGTACAGATTTATATGTATATCACATAAAGTTGTCGTCCATGCACAGTTAATTCTGTATTCGCAGCTTGCTACACAAAGTTTGATTAAACAGAAATAGAGAGGTATACACAGTTACTGTGTATCAACTCTGTTTTACTTACAGCTGTTAGACAACGACCTTTAATACGAAATCTGTTAGCTGCTCTGCGAGCAATGGACAGATGCATGTTGAGAATTGACCCAAGAGACGTACAGTGAGATGAGGAAGGGGTGGGGTGTATGTGTGTGTGTGTGTATGTGCGGGGGGGGGGGGGGGGGGGAGGGGAATATGCAGCAGCCACCAGGTAAATGAGTGGTATGTGGACCAAGGGCGTTCTTTGGTGGCTTCCAAAAGATAAGAAAAGACAGGGACGTCGACATAATACAAAGTGGATAGATATTATTAGATTAGTATGGATGAGATCGCAATGCATAGAAATGTACATAGAAGACCTTTATGGCTATCAAATGGCTGCTACTGCTTCTGCTGCAGCTGCTGCTGCTGCTGACTATGATGGTATGATGATGTTAGTGGTGGTGGTGGTGCTGGTAACGATGCTGGTTGTGGTGATGGTGGTGATGAAGATTTAACAGTCGTAACAGTAGTTACCGTGATTATCTGGTCGACCTCTCTAACAACGTGAAGAAAACGAGTTACTGAGAAACTGAATTTCGCTACCTCTGTTGTCTTAAGGCAACGATTTTCGCGAACCAATCAAGGAAGATAAAGCAGTAAATTTGTGATGAGTTTGTGCAGCGATCGACAAGCTACGACTTGCGGGCAGGATCCAGCCTTCGACGTCAGTTCATCAGACCTGACTGCGGTACTCGCATTTGTTTGATAAAACGTATGTAATGCGAGAAGTTGTGATACAATTTACATTTAAATATTGTCTTTAGAATACTAAGAGATCTCCCCACAACACTGCAAATCTCCAGGCTCCTATGTTCAAAGCTCAGGAAGCAGTTGGCTCAGTTGCGGTAAAGTCCTCTAAGGAGTTTTTTTACAATCTCCGAAACAAAATATTTGTTTTCTCATTGAAAAAGATAGAGCTGATCCATACCTGTCAGATCCTGCCTGACTGTCAAAATTCTCATTTTTGGTCGACATCACACCCCGTATGAATGAACTTAACTTGATGCTTCAGCGAAAGGATAAGCACTATGTGATCTCTACAGAATCATCAAGGGATTTCGGAGAAAGCTGTCATTGTCTGCACCACAGTACGTAGGAAAAAAATTTTCTCATTTTCTCTGTTTCAAAGGGTCTCAAGCTAAAATCCCAGAAAGTGTCAACCTTGATTTTTCGAAAAAAATTATTCGTAAGTTGGAGCACTTTTTGGAGAACCTTCCAGATCTTGACAGAAATTCTTGTGTTCCAGAATCCATTTGACACTAATCTTAATGAAGTGCTAGCTGAACTACATTTGGCACTGGCCGATTTACAAGCAGATGAATTGTTGAAAGAGAAGCACAAAGAAAGACAACTTGGCGAATTTTACTGATGCTTATCCGATGTCGAGTTTCGAAACTGAACAGATATCGCTGCTCCCGATTCAGTGTTTGGAACAACTTATGTCTGTGAGTAAATATTTTCAAAAGTGCAGTATGTTACGTCTGCGCATCGAACGAGAGTTTTTGATGAACTGTTGAAAACAATTCTCTTGATTGGATGCAGCAATACCAAACCAAACATTGATGATATCTAGAAAGCCAAGCGTCAGTTTCATAAATCTGCCCCTTCCATCAGGATCCCCATACTTCATGTAAATTTGCAAGAGAAGCGCTTTCTGTAGTCAGCGCTGACCATTGACAGAATGTGTAACGACACGGTAGTTTGAGAGATTCGGATGAAATGAAATGTCGTGTGGCTAGGGCCTCCCGTCGGGTAGACCGATCGCCTGGTGCAGGTCTTTCGAGTTGACGCCATTTAGGCGACATGCGCGTGGATGTGGATGAAATGATGATGATTAGGACAACACAACACCCAGTCCCTGAGTGGAGAAAATCTCCGACCCAACCGGGAATCGAACCCGGGACCTTAGGATTGACATTCCGTCACGCTGACCACTCAGCTACCGGGGCCGGACAGAGATTCGGATATGAGCACACTACATCCGATGCAACTATATTTTTGCTAATATCATCTTTGACAATTTTCTTAGTAAGTAAATATGTTGGTTGTGCTTGTCTTTTGTGTATTTCATGTCACTCACCTTTGATTAAGATAAAATGCTAAACTTAGTTTCTCGTATTTCCTTTTTTTTTCTCAGAGCGTTCGTTCCCGCTTGCAAGTACTGCACAGAATGACAATGCGGCCAGCACTCGTCATTATGTCTGTTGTCCGGCCCGCTGTGAAAAAAGGTAGGTAACTTCTGAGTTAGTGGAACACGTTTCTACGATACTTCAGGTACCTAGGTTGCAAAATTGCCAATAACGTGGCACGTAATCAAGAAATAACACAAGGATAGTGTTTGCAAAAAAAATGTTTTTCAGGATGGGGGCGGTAAGTTAAATAAACCGTTAAGGAAAATGTTTCCAGGACACGGCGTACTGGCAGAATTAGAGCTGTGCGGACGGGTCGGGAGTCGTGCTTGGGTAACTCAGCCGATGGAGCACTTGGCCGCGAAAGGCAAAGGTCCCGAGTTCGAGTCTCGATCCAGCTCAAACTTTTAATCTTCCAGGAAAATTCAATTAAGGAAAAATTTAGTGAAGTGTTTTGTATGGACTGTTGCCGTTTACGGTGTCTATACATGAGACGTGCGTCTGGAGAAGAACTGAAGGTCTGAAACGCACAGATAAAATATGGAATGAGGCTGTGTCACAAATGGTGAACGAGAAAAGGTAAATACTGAAACCAATTTAAATGAGGAAAAGAAACGGACTGGGACACTGCGTGAGAAAAGGCTGCATTACGAAAGAAATACTAGGAGAATTGTTGACTTGAAAGAAGGCCAGAAGTAGAAGAAGTTACCAACCAAATGATAATATCAAATAAGTGCATCACACGCAGCTACGAAAAGGATGACGGAAATCCGGACGGACTGGAGAACGGCGAGATCGTTCCGATGGATCTGCCTAATGCGTAGACTACATCATAATTATCATTGCCCTTTTCGACATCCAGATGATTAACTTCGACTTACATCTTCAACATTGTCTTCCTTAGAAGTCACAAAATTTCTGTCATAGTTCTGGTAACAATTCCACAGCAGTTAATTGTTGGATTTAAGTATAGAATCTTAGGGGACATTCCCTCTTCCTGCGGCCAGGTAACTACCAACTGCTGTAAAAGGCGATCCATTTCCGTTCTGTGTGGCTCATGTACTGACAGTTTCTACAGTATGACTAGTTCTACAACGTAGCGGCATGTCCTAGAAGCTTTACTATTCGCTGTACTTCTCAAGTGTATCGTATACCTGACATCATGCATCCAAAAATGTGCTCCCCAATTATCTTGTTATTTTTCGCGATGATGCCTACGAAAGCCTCCTACAAACTACTACAAGAAATATGGTATTAATCCCTTCACAGTCGTCATTTTCCCTGCTTTATTTCAGGTGAGGCAATGATGTTGAACACCATTTCTGCTACCAGTAGAAAGCCCCAGGATGTAGCTAATAATTTGTTCACGTCTACATCTTCGAAGTCTGTGGTCATAGAACACCATCGTAGTCAAAATATGAGAGAGATAAACGGAAGCTCTGCCTCGTGATGACTGGGTGTTGTGTGATGTTCTTAGGTTAGTTAGGTTTAAGTAGTTCTAAGTTCTAGGGGACTGATAACCATAGATGTTAAGTCCCATAGTGCTCAGAGCCATTTGAACCATCTTTTTTTCTTTTTTTTTTTCTTTTTTTTTGAACAGAAGGAAGAAACTGAATGTTATGGCTTAACGACCTGTCAGCGGTAAGGTTATGCCGACAATTACCTTAAGGGATTTAGGGAAACCACAAAAAGCTTAAAACAGAGTGGTAGTTTCACTGGGAATCAAACCTTTGTTCTACAGGATGTGAGATTGACGAGAGGACGCTTATAGACACTACATCATCTGCTCAGACTAACATGAAATTTGCACCAGCATTAACAAATAATACATACCCTATATGAACTGTTGCAATACAGTAAAAAAAAAAAGTACCGGCCGCTCTTCGGAACTGAATCGTAGCCCTCCAGGCCTAGAGTGTAGTGCTCCACCCGCTCGACCCCCACGGTTAAATTACTTCCCCGTACCGCATTTAATTATAAAGTTTTGGGGACCCTGCTTTAAAAATGTGCGAATAGGACCCGCGCACAAATGTTTCAGTACTAACTTAATTACGCATATATAGGTAGTATATTCGTCCCAATAATCGAGAATTTCAACGATTTTTGGCTTTTGTCGATACCGATAATGGCAAAATATGAAAATATGTGACACAAATGGCCGCATCTTTCGACTGTATTGGCGTAGATTCTTCAATTTTTTCTCCCACCGACGGACCAAAGATTTTAGCACGCAACATAAATTTCGGCTTGATACTTCCACCCGGTCTTGGCAGACAGACAGGCAGTTGGATAGCATGATACAAAAAAAAGAAAAAAATTGGCGAAGTGCGAGAAGGACGCACGCACTGAGGGTTCCGCGTAGACTAGTTCAGCCATTCCGGGAAACGAGAATCTCTACGATTTTTTGTCTGTTATCGACTACGAAACTGGCAGGATACCTGTCCCAGGGTTTCCAAATCCATCGAGAATGTTTCATTTTCAAGCTTGAAGTCGGATAACCAATGACATAAGAAATATTTTATAGTGTGATATAATTGTAAATTAACGATTTTCTATTTTCTTGTTTTACTTGTACAGTGAACCCTTGCTTCTTGTCAAATTCCATGATTCCAGATCAACGGGAAGTAACTTCCAGGTTTTGATGAGTGAGTTTCAGAGTATCAAAATATGCGACATAAATGGCCGTATCTTTTGATTGCATTGACTTAGAAGCTTACATTTTTTTACACCATAGAGCTATTCCAGATCTTAGTAAGTGACATAAATTTCACCTTTTTGCGTCTACTCGTTGCTGAGGAAAGGGGTCTTTTTTCAGTTGGACAACAACACAGATGGACGGACAACAAATTGATCCTATAAGTTTTCCATTTTTGCCGATTGAGGTACGGAACCCCAAAAACTATTAAATTATCAGAGCGCAACAGTGTTTTGTAAGGCTATTACATGCAGTGATAAGTACCTCTTTATTCTTAGCATCAAATTGAAACAACCTTGAATGTGTCCCTGAGTAGTGGCAATCCAGATAACTTCTATCTGAGTACAAAGTTTAACTCTATCGTAAGAAGGATAAATGTGAGCGAAATATGCTCAGTGGATGTATATCAGGTGAGTGGGTACGACAGAGAGATCTTGAAGGTTAAGCTGATCAGTTATGGGTACTATAAAACCTCGTAATTGTATATTAAACGAAACATAAATACAGGTAACTGCGACCAGCGGCTTGTGATATATTTCTTTATTTCCACGAATTGCTTTTAAGTCAAATGGTTCAAATGGCTCTGGGCACTATAGAACTTAACTTCTGAGGTCATCAGTCCCCTAGAACTTAGAACTAGTTAAACCTAACTAACCTAAGGACATCACACACATCCATTCACGAGGCAGGATTCGAACCTGCGACCGAAGCGGTCGCGCGGTTCCAGAACGCAGTGCCTAGAACCGCTCGGTCACTCCGGCCGGCTAATTTTAAGTATTTTCGGGCTAATCTTCAGACGAGGCATATAGTAGTTTACTTATTCAACTTTTAGCATGATTCTGGGTAATGGTGATTTGTTTCATTGTGGCTATAAGATGGGAAAGACTTTAATGTGTCGTTTTATGTGATGGTTATACGACATACTGCGTCAAAAAAAACACGTTTTCTTCACTTGATTTTCGACAAAATTTGTCATATAACGAACACAAACGGCGGTAAGAAATTTCCAATATTCTAACCACAGTGAACCATCCTCCAGTATCAATCATCATGCTACAAACATGAATATGTTATTTTCTGAATGTTTCTTCTGAAGATGAGCCTGCTGGACTCGAGAACTGGACCGTGACTATAAAGTAATATTTCTGTTGTGGCTGGACGGAGTATAGTGGTTCTGTGGCTTGAGATTTTTTTCAGTATCAAGTCCAGCCCATTCTGAAAAAAGGCAGCTGACTGAGGAAAAGATTTAGTTGGGGTCTCTTTTCCATTGCTACTACGTAGAAATAGTCATTTTTTTTTTTTTTTTTTTTGCTAATGTATAATGCATACATTTTGGTAAACTCGATTGTACATTTTGCTCAAAGGAACTAACTAACATGTTTTATTCCTTTTTTGAGTCATTAAAACAACTATCCGCTGTGATCCATAAAAACAACTAACAACAGTTCGTTGCTAAAAATTCTACGCTGCGTCTTATAGCTCGTGCTCTTAACATCTTTGGGCAGCGGACGAACCCCAGTCGGCAGCGTCGCTCATTCGCCTCACGAGAGGAGAAACAACTGAAGGTTGTGGAAGAAAAGATTAAATATATTAAATAATAGTCAATTAAAACAATGCGTAGCCAAATTAGACATTACCTATGACTACGCCTGCTGTAGGAGTCCGCTTTGTAACACTAAAGGAGCTACATTTACGTACATTTCATCTTGAAGATTCTTTGCAATAGACAATATAGACGAGAATTTCCTCTTCGGAACATAGAAACGCGTCGAATGAAGTCTATCGCTTGGAAATCTACGTTTCCTTTATGTAACGTTAGGTGAATACTATCCGCAATTTGCTCTTTCCGCATATGATACTAAACGGAACATCATAAAGTAGTGTTTATACGGGCACTGACTCATCTCCTCATATGGACATGAAACTGGTTAAGCAACAGAGACCGATAATCACCAATGAAACAGAAAACAATGTGATTTGGACTGAAAATTTTTATTTAGAATAAATAACAAATATGATTCATTAAGTCTTAATAGTTGTAAATAAGTGAATGTGTGAAGGCATCGAAGACGTTGCTCCATAGAATATGAGCAGACAGTGTGGTTAATGAATTATTCAATACGGAAACTTTAAACCTTTTTTGACATTCTCGTGTTGAAGAGGCCACTGACCGCTGGAGACTGCACGGGAAGTCAGTTCTTATATTGACTCAATAACGAGAAAGTACTGATACTGAACAGATTAGTTTACTCAAGATACACTGGGTTTACGCAAGCAGTGCGCGCTCTATCAGCAAGTTGATAATACGAGGGTCTGAGGGATCCTCTTAAACCTCGGCGGCGCTCTGGTTTTAAAGTGATTGACAACCATCGCAAGAAATATGTGAAGAACACCTATCTAAAACGAAATGAGACGGGTCATTTGCCGTGCATTTTCGTCGCAGAACTTATGTATATGACTAGTTTATTCTCCGTAATAAAGAATATAAAATGTTATTGCTTCTTTATTTTGCGAGTGCAACTTCGGGTAAAGAGATAGCGTAATCATTACCGTTCTACGACCAATAAAATGAAAACTATCTCTAATAAGACCCTACGCTTGGGTACTTTAGTACTGGCTAGGATTCCAGAAGCAAACACCGATAGAGGAAAACCACAGTGTCCCGCTGATATGAAAGTTACTACGTACGGGGAACTAGCTAATATGGGCAAAAGTTGGGAATTAAGTCGTGGAGGATGAAACCATCCTAGAAGCCACATAAAGAGGTTTAAGGAAAGAAGGGAAGCCGAATCCTCGTCTTCCTGAATGCAGTTTTCTTAACCGCTACGCCACAGTGGTCGTTTAAAGCGTGGAACCCGATTCTGATGTTACTGAAAGCACGACACGGTCCGGACATCTATGTACACAGATCTCAGAGCTCACGAGCCGTATAACAGCGATCCTTCCGTGTACCGCCGCCCATCACTCCACAATCCTCACAATGGAGTTGGGAATATGGGGAGAAGGGAGGATGAAACAGCGGGAAAAATTCGCAAAACCGCTATCCAGCATCAGAGGCTGGTCTGCCAGAAAGTACCTCAACGGATAGTAAAAATTGATTGTTAAAATAAGTGCTCGCCGAACGAGTGTATTTGCCGAAATAGCGTGTGGTTTTCTACAGCCTGCTTAGTGGAACACTCAAGTGGCCCACAGGTACGTTCCATTGTGTTCCAACAACCAATTACTAGAATGTCCCACGGTTCTTTGCCGCAACGTGACGTTCACTTCTGCAGCTATTTTAAAGAGGTGTCGTTCAGCCGTCAGTTGGCGTAATATCTCATCTTGAAGAACCTTATTTCCATCGACTCTTAGCCTAGTAAATCGATTCCAGTCTCTCATGGCCTGAAACGTTTCAGCAAACATGAACCGAAAGAAGCAGTAAAACATGGTAGGACCTCGGACCTAATATTTTATCGCCAGATTTCATCCCGGAAATATTTCACTCAAGCACGTAACAATAAGTTGGCATTTGCCAGGTCATAAAATCTACCTGATTGCCATAAGACATAACTGTATTTACTACTCTACATGCACTACATTTACAGGGGTTCCAAAAACTGATTTCGTAAGCCCATTTGACAATACCGTTTCTGGTTGGTCATGTAAACAATCTAAAATCACAAGCTGCGACATTTACTGCAAATGATGTCACGCGCCCTTACACTAGACTAAAGAACCACATAACAAACAGCTGACGCACACACACACACACA
This sequence comes from Schistocerca americana, assembly GCF_021461395.2. NCBI lineage: Eukaryota > Metazoa > Arthropoda > Insecta > Orthoptera > Acrididae > Schistocerca > Schistocerca americana. The sequence goes on along the minus strand of NC_060122.1, from coordinate 372,619,502 downwards.
CACACACACACACACACTCCATGACTCTGGAGTATGCAGGATTAATTGCAGTAACCGTGACATGTATTATATCGGTCAAACGGGCCGCTCTTTTAAAGAAACGTTTAAAGAACATTCACAGCCACGGAATAAAACTTCTTTGGCGCAGCATTTATATGAAACCGGTCATTCTGTAGGGAATAGTGAGAATAGTATGCCTATCCCCACATGGTGGAAAAAGGCCGTGCTATTAACTTGTTAGAAAAGCTTGGAATTTATAAAGAAAAAAACACTAGCCGACAAAACTGCTTAATTAGCAAAACGATTTCATGCCCAATGCCTGCTTCGCTATATTTGACAATGTTCTACTTTAACTACTGATTTTTTTTCTTTCCTTCATTGAATTTCGATTCCCCCCGAAGGGGGCGGGCTGGCAGCAGCTTAGTACGCCGCTCTTTAGCCTGCAGAATTTGTTTTAAAAAGATGAAGATAATAAATAATAAAAGCAGGCGATAAAATCGGTGACTTAAATGGTAAAATGGCGGAAAACTGTGGAACTTAAAACATAAAACAAAGGGTTGATGTTAGCAATAAAATACACAGAAAGCAGAAAAATGATAGACAGACAATTAAAAAACACGGCGACAATCTGGTTTCTATTCGCAAGAGATATAAAATTTACACCCAGCGACAGCATGACTTCTGTTCGCAACACTTTGGAAAGACGCACCACACTGAACACTCACTTGAACACTGCACTAAAAAGTTGGCACAAATATGACACACCACAGCCGAGGGCAGACGGGGAGAACCTGGACAGATGATAGGAAAGAAAAGGGGGGAAGGAGAGGAAAAAACAAAGTGGGGGGGGGGGGGGGGCGGGGGGTAGCACTGAACGCCTCTGTTGTACACGTTTTGCTGATGCCTTACACATTTACTTCGTGTTCTTACGTTGTGCGCATAACTCTAGTGTTTTCTTGCTTTTCTCTGTTTATATAACATACTCCATTAACTAGATAATCTTGCTCATCTACTGGAACGGGGTTTTATCATTCTTTTCTTGGAATGTGTGACGCAGTGTACGTGGGGCCCTCTGGCGGTCATGTTCCTCTTACTACTTCTCACCTATGCGGCGTTCTGGCGTTAGCGCTAACAGAGGGCGCTCATTAATTCATTGGGCTTCTTTATCTATTTGTTTTGCAATTTTTATTTTAACCTGTGTGGTCGGAAAGCTGTTTATTTTTTATGTCTTTATCTATAAGATCAGCAACTGAGCGTATGTCAATTACTGTCTCTTAACTTTTTCCTTTTTACCAATCTAACTTCTGTCATATTTTATTTCATTGCCTTTTATTACTGTAATGCCTCCTTCACCTTATAGCTCATTACAGACTTTAATGATTGCATCACCCCCCGTTATTTTACATCGTACAATTAATCAGTGAAGAATATGTGTACATCTACAGTAGCAACATCTGGCGAACTTGCCACACAAATATTTTGTGTCTACTGGACGTCAGTTTGATTTGAACAGTAGTGCTATCGATAAGATGACTCTTGTATATTCCATTAACTTTTGAAGATGCTGGCGCTGATTTTGTATTTAGCATTTGACGACGCCACTACGGCTCCAAAATTTTAGGACATGTCTTTATAAAACACATAAGCCTCTTCATATTTAAATGGCACAAATGCACATGTATGTCAATAATACTTTTCATTATGATCTATTTTTTTTTTATCTGTAGACAATCTGCTAATGTTGTATTTGTTTTTCTCATATTTTGTTGCAGATCTGAAGATAATTATAGACCGAAACCGGTAGTCTGATGAAAAAAATTTCTGACCATAGACGTGAAGTAAAGGAAATTTACTCTAAAATCATTTCTGGAAATCCGTTAGTAGCAGCCAGTTTTCCACATGCACAACCGATTTTTGCTCCCACGTAAGCGCACAACTATTTTAGAAAAGTGTCAGGTTACGTTTTGTTTTCAAAATATTAGACTAATTAACGGGGTGACTTATTGCGCAGTGAAGGAGAAACAGAAATATACTGAGCCTAAACTGTCTACAGCAAAAAACGGTTTCCGAAATTCGTTTTATATCTTTCGGAAGATGTGTCGCATGTAAACGTTGCGATAGAGTTTTTCTACAGGCCTACGATCGACGAGAAACGTGCTTTCCACACTGAAGTCTGTAGCGAGCATTCCTTTTGTGATGGTTGGTTTGAAAACTTCACCTGGTCTGTAGAATCCGGTACTGGAGACCTATCGACTAATTTTAATACTACTGGTGTCACTTTCAGTAGGTAGCCTAGGTTGTTTCCGATTATTCTCGCCGATTTGTCTGCATCCTTCTGTGAGATTGCAAATATATAAATAAAACTATGTGGTGGTTTCCTTAAGCGTCATTGTCTTCATTATAGTGAATGTACGACTGCACTTCATTTTCACACAGTTGTCCTGTTTTGGATGCAATTAAGCTTTCTGACAGACTCTCTGGCATCCTCATCTGACTGAAGTTCCGTACACATTTTTCACTTGCATGCTGCATTTTGTTGCGATTACGATCGCAGCAGTTTATCTCACACTTCTCCAGTTAATGTTTGCTTTAAGACTTCATTCGTCTCGGAGAAGATAACCTTAAATACTTTTTAGTATTTCACTCTCCTCGAAGAAGGAGGACTTTAAGCATTCCATTCTAGGACTTCGTCGTTTATGTTTACGAGTCCGTTTAAAGACCTTTGTTAAACTGTTGATACTGGTCTTATTCAAGATTGTGGTGTTGGCTACGTCTCCCTATTTTTCAGGGTTTTTGCAATATTCTTGTTTTTGTCTTCATATTGGGTGTCTACACCGTTTCCGGCTTCCATTCTCTTCGCATTTCCTTTGCAGTTTTTAATACTCTCGCTGTATTTTTGTTGGTGCAGTTGACACTCGTAAACCGGTCTCGCGGTCTTGTTTATGACCTGCAGTACCGCGTGAGGTGCCGCCGCGTAATATAAGCAACGTGATTCCGGAAATTTTTCGCGGACCGCCGTAACTGCTGCTGTTTGAATTACTGCCGGAGAGTTACCTGAGTGGCGGGGCTTTCTTCTGGCATTGCAGAGAATTCTAGAATTTGGAGATGTGGTGCTTCCTTTGTGTTTGTGATAGAAGTCTCCTCTCTTTAGTTTCTTGATATTGGTGAAAATGTGAAAATTCATTTCTCGATGACTGCATGTTTCACATATTCAATCCCAGCAAGCTGTGAATTTCGCATAATTCGACTTTTTGTCACCACGAAATGTATACGTATCTTCAACAGTTCTCGAAAGATATTTTGTGTCCGGTAAGTATCCATTCCTACATGGTTTTTGGTGGACAGTTAATTTTGGAAAAGGTCATGATCGTTATCACTGTCAGAGATTATTTTAGATCCTTGATGAATACATAACTTGAATGCAGTCTTTGTTTTGTAATAAATTAGTCATGGATCACAAAAAAAATTTACTATCTAGGGAATTAATTTCGCTCGGCTATAACCATATTCAGACCTAAGTCAGTTCAATAAATAACATAATTCGTGTCATTGCATATATAGATGGTACATTCACATTAATCAGTCATACAAGCTTCGTCATAAAATCAAAAAATTTTAGATTTTATAACGCAGCTAGTAGGGTTGATTAATGTAATTGTAATTGTACCACCTGTACACGCAATGACACGAATTATGTAAAGTTTTGGATTTTGAGATCTGTGACTAGATTTATAGCAAAACAAATGTTACCTATCATAAGACTGCGTAGTGTGCACTACTGAGAAACATCTTGAAAGTGTGCCGGAGCTGAACTCGTGAGTAATGCCCTCCCAGACTGAGTTATCCAGACTTCCTGCCTTCACAGCTTCACAGTCCACAGCCCGTGGCCTAGTGGTTAGCGTTCCCGGGCTCCCGGGTTCGATTTCCGGCCGGTTTGGTGATTTTCTCTGCCCGGGGACTGGGTGTTTGTGTCTTCCTCGTCATTTCATCCTCGTCATCATCATTCGTGTCAGTGATTAGATTGAACTGTGTAAAAAAATACGACTGTGTAAAAATTGGGACTTTGTACGGGCGCTGATGACCGCGCAATTGAGCGCCACACAAACCAAACATCATCTTCACAGCTTCTGTTCTGCGAGTGCCGTTCCCTCAAGTCGTTCCTTTATAGCTCAGCCTGAGACAGGTGTTTCGAGTCCCGGTTCGGCGTACACTTCCAGACTGACATGGCAGAGAACACTCTGCTGCATAGTGACATGTGCATTCTGGGTACAGCCCCTACGCCGAGACTAAGTCATTCCTCCACGATATCCTTTCTCCCAGGAACTCAGACCCTGCAAGTTACGCAGAAGGGCCTCTGTGAAGGAGGATATAGGTATTGAAGTTTTGAAGTTGGACGCAAATGGTGATTGTTTAGATCACTGTCTGCGACATACAAGGCTTCGGAATTTAGTTCCGCTCTGACCCGCAGATTTCTTCTTCCGGGAAGTTTCATATCACAAGACGGTATGAGCCACTTAGTCGTTTTCGAATATCGCACCTCTTTTGGCCACATCGAGTTCACGTTCAGTGACGTTTTCGACCGATGTAAACAGTAAGGATTTCCACCAAGCAAGCATCATGGCCTGCTACACCCGCAGAACCATCATGACTGCAGTATAGCACCAGTTTACTTCCCTGTATGGACGACACTAGTTCAGTGAGGATTAGACGGTAATCAGCATGTGATAGTTTGCTATACATGACGTTTATTTTTTACCTGTTTGAGGATTTGTTGATCCTGGAAAGATTGGGGCAATCAAGGGCTCCCTTACAATGAACCAGGCATTCTACATATTTTGCAATACATTCATTACGACACACATTACAATAAGTTTTACGTCTAATAAGGGATGTAACATTCAGAAATGGAACAAAGACACAGCTTATATTACTTCATGAAAACTTAACAAAAATACAGATTACAGTAGGAGATTTAAATGGAAAGCAGTGGCAACAATGGACGTGAGAGATGAGGTTGGAGAAAAAGTGAGCGAACGAGTGAGCGAGCGAGAGAGAGAGAGAGAGAGAGAGGAAAATGATAAACGAAGAGAGAAGAGAACGAAGTGGCATGACTGTTTAAAAAAAAATTTAAAAAAAATAAAAACAACGAAGCATAGCTGGAAGAACTGAGAGCATTCCCGCTACTCTTTGACAGACGGAAACTAGTTATATACGTTACTTTTTTGGGGGGACAAGTGCTTCGGCTTTTTCGTAAAGGCAAAAGGGAAGAAGTTTGCAAATGGTTTTATTTTATGGATAGGCACAGATATGACACCAGATAAGTGAAGTCCTGTGTAGTGATCATAATGAGATAACAGAAACCTGTGCTCTTGGTGAGTTACAAATGTCTCTGAGCACTATGGGACTTAACATCTGAGGTCATCAGTCCCGGTGAGTTACAGATCGCAGACTCACAGAGGAGCTGATAAAGTAGTCGCGTAACTTGCCTTGCTTCAACCATGTTAACTGGACGTATAAAGCACTGACACTGTGAAATAGACGAATAATATTGCTGAAGAAAGGCACACAAGCAATCGTGGTTACTTCAGTAGTTTATGTCTTGTTGGACTACTTCCACAATATTATGGGGGAGGGGGAGGGAGGGAGAGAGGTGTCGTTATGAGTAACTGACAATTTAACGTTTTATATCTTGTGGAGATGTGTTCCCAAACTTCTAGAGGGCCTAGAGCCAAGAAGATGACTTTCTGCACGTGGCGAAAGCACAGTCTGACCAGTTGAAGTGCTCATCTAGTCCAAAGTTACGCACAAGATCTTCTCCGCTTTCTGATACAGTATTATGATGCAGTCGAATAGAGTAAGAGGTGACTGTTTGTGGCGTTCAGAACTAAATGACAGGATATTAAAATTGCTTGGGATCCTTAGCATTGAGTTTAGTTTGAGTTCCAGATTATGGGCCCGTTGAACACTGAAACCAGATCATCATTCGTCTGGACGGCGGCAGATCTGGCACTTCAGTAAATATAAAGCTCGTCACAGAGAAATTATATTTACTGAAAGTAACAAAAGGGGACCATAATGACAAACAAGAAGAACAGTAGCGTGCCTAGATTGATCCCTGTGGTACTCCTGAGAAGAGTTGTTACCAAAAAGACTTTTCATTCCTACAGACAACATGCTGCTGTCTGTTGTTCCTCAAGTAGCTTTCAAAACACTTTAGCTCACTACATATTTTAACTGTCGCAGTATGCCAAAGTTGGCGGAGGGGGATCAAAGGCTGTGCTGGATCTAGTACTGTCAGCATTGTGGCTTCAGTTGTCTATGGCATTTTTAAGGTCCTTTAGTGCAGTGCTCGTGCTAGGTTTTTACAAAGACAGGACTAATATTTGTCATGTAAGTTGAATTTGCGTACGTTTTCAGTCAGTTGATCATGCACTATATATTTCAGGGCTCATTCATAAGGGCATGGGGTGTGTTACCGAGGGCCAACTCAGTACAGCTTTTACGGATGACTGAAGTGTGTGTAAAAACGTTTTCTTGCGTTACGAAAAACAACTGAAGCGGGGCTGTGAAACGATAACAGCATTCATGTGCATGAGAATGGCAGTCGCGTGGCACATCACCACACGCTACGAACGTTAACGACACGTCTTTCTAAGCCAGGAAAAAATAATCTATGCAACGAGCAACACTGAGGTGTTTGCTACAATTCGTATCTAGCGCAAATCGGGAAAAGTAACTTTTTCATCGAGCACTTTACCGATGAAGTAGGAAAGCAAGCTCAGAATGTTATTTTTCTCTGGTTTTTTTGTGTTCGCCGTAAGGTAATCTGGGTATGAGTAGTTACAGGAAGATGGTCAGTATGCTGTCCCAACTATCAACAGATCTCTCTCTCCTATGTTCTTTCAGTGGCGAGTTTATAATTCCTGCTAGTGTTACCAAATATTTCACTCATCTATCATTTCTATTATCCGCATCCGTAGTTGTGTGGTCAGCATAGAAGACTGCCATGCACAGGATGCAGGTTCAACCCACGGTGCTAACAAGAATTTCTCCTTGGTCGTAGACCAGTACTGGGTGCTCTCAGTTTCATGGTGTTAACTGAGGAGCAACTTTAATGGGAAGTAGCGGCTCCCCAGAGGTGAAAGCCGACAAATCGACAGGAAGAGGGGAGTGCTGACCACACGCCCCTTCAACCGCATTAGCATGACGCCACAAGGCAAAGGATGTACGCATGGGCTCTTCCTCCCATGATGGTACATCTGAGTTTGAGTGTACAGTGCGAGAGGAGTCACTGTCCTCCCCTTGTTTCCACTCACAATAATTAGACGGAACACGATACCTGGTATAAATGTGTATTCTAATAAACTTTACAATGTGCACAGGCAGCGCGCCAACCGCGGCTCATGGCTTAGCTGAGAGACATACACGCCCGTCCGCTACGGCGTCTCCAAGCTACCTGTTCGGCCGTTACAATGGTGCTAATCTAACCCGCGCACAAAGGACCTGGGAGATCCACTTCTGCACGTACGTTGCAATGTCTCCCGACAGCGAGCAAACTATACTGGACAGTCTGACCTGCCGCTACATGGCAGTTGGGGTGAGTTGCAGAGCCCAAACATAATCCCTCTCTAAAATGAGTCTTCTCATTTTGCAAATAACAATAATTTTAACAAACAACATATCCAAAACAAGGAAAACAATAAAAATATAACTAGACACAATATCAACGCACATAAAACATGAATACAACAACATTTGGGATGCCCACACCACCAAAACGCCACTGTCACACTGCATGTGAAACACGATGGGTACTAACATGTAGGACACAAAACAATAAAGTATTAATGTCATACTGCATAAACACATGAAAATCAGTACTAACAGCAGTCAGCCCATAAGAAACCATCCACAGCTTCTCAAGCTGATCTTATGAATTAAGAGGTTATTCCTGAAATGGCAATTTGGCAGTGCGCCTGTATCATGTACCATTACACAGATCTGAGAGAACACTTAACTGTTGGCAACAAAGGTTTTCCAATGACCAGGACTACGCTGCAGAGAACTATTGTGGAGTCCGTCCACAAATGGATGTCGTCACTATTTATGATATCTAAGGCACTGACCGCCTTGCGAATGAGTCGGGCAAGAAGCAAAGCACTACGTAATTCCAGTCGCAGAAGACTGTTGTTTTACAGGGGCAACACGATATTTGGCGGCAGCTAATGAGACTAACACATTGTTATTGTGAGGAACACATCTGACATCTCGGTGTACGATCACAAACTGCCGAAAATCGAGGGCCTCTTCCTCACCACTCCCCCTCCCCTCCCCTCCTCCCTCCCTCTATCCACTTATTGGAGGGATACAGGCTTTTTCAAATGACCAGCTGCTCAGCCAAGTGCCTCGTGGCACGTGCTGGCCGTTGTCCACATAAGGCTTCCCGCTCCGCCGTTTTTCTGCAACCCGTCTGCGGCCACTGGCCCGATCAGGCCCTCTGCTGCCCTCTGCGGACACTCGAAATACGCGGCATGCCTTGAGGTGACGGTCTAGGTAACACAAAATGGAAATATAGTAGCACAACCACGACCATCCGAAGAATTCTCCAGATGGATTTTTTCAAAAGTCGGCTGCTTGCAAAACAGGAAGCTCCTTCCGCCTCAAGCGACTGCATCCTCACACCGCAATGTCTTCAGTACAAAGAGCTTCAGTGAGCACGCTGCTAGATGGTAAGCTACTCATACAATAAAGAGCGATGCCGGCATTCCTCAGAGCAAACACATGATTAATGAGCGCTATCCCGACCGCGGGTTGTTTGTCTAAAGGAAGAGCCGCGGCCTTTTACAGAACTCGCCCACACGCCGTTCTGAGCACTGGGCTGTAGAAAACACAATCGCGACGATAATGAATGTCCTCTTTCCACGAAAGTAGACACAGCCCATTTTCTTTTAGTTTTATGACCACAATCGGTATATCATAGTATGAAAGCTTTCACGACCGGATGACAGATCTTCTGGTAAACCTTCCGGGATGTAAGGTCGTGGTCCATGAAACTCTTCAGCTCCTAACGTTTCGTCCAGAGCTGCGCTGGACATCTTCAGAGGGGTGTTTCTCCTCCGGTGAGTCTTGCCGGAAAGAAACGTTAGGATCTGAAGAGTTTCATGGACCACAACCTTACATCCCGGAATGTTTACCAGAAGATACAATCGGTATAGTTTTTACATTCAACTGCAGGATACAATTCGCATCCCACTATATAGCGACAGCCAGCGAAGTGCACCGCCAATGATCACAGACGATCACGTGTGTATTACAGACATTTCACACACGTGAAATAACATTACAGAATACAATTTTTCACGCCATTAGCTAGCTTTGAAGGAAGAAAAAACACATTCATTTTACATTCGACAACAAGAAGCTATAATTCAAGGGGAAATAGCTGTTTGTACATTGTGGCAGCTCCCGTTTTACCAGTGCAATGCTATATCAAACTAGCATTTACGAAACAAATCGTCAGAGCATGTCTCACCCTGTGTAGGCGAGAGACTGAAATTTTGTTAAATATATCGCCGCAACAAAAAAAAGAAGAAAGTAATTCCTGTCAAGAATCATTCCATTGTGTTCTAGCCATCTCCTCTACCCACCAGGTGGCACGTCATTGATATCACTTTGATGTTGTTGTTGTGGTCTTCAGTCCAGTGATTGGTTTGATGCAGCTGTCCATGCTACTTTATACTATGCAAGCTGCATCTCCGAGTAACTACTGCAACCTACATCCTTCTGAATCTGCTTGGTGTATTCATCTCTTGCTCTCCCTCTACGATTTTTACCCTCCACGTTTCCCTCCATCACTAAATTGGTGATCCATTGATGTCGCAGAACGTGTCTTAATAACCAATCCCTTCTTCTAGTCAAGTTGTGCCACAAATTCCTCCTCTCCCCGATTCTACTCAGTACCTCCTCATTAGTTACGTGATCTACCCATCTAATCTTCAGCAGTCTTCTGCAGCACCACATTTCGAAAGCTTCTAATCTCTTCTTGTCTAAACTATTTATCGTCCATGTTTCACATCCATACATGGCTACACGCTATACAAATACTTTTAGAAAAGACTACCTTACACTTAAATCTATACTCGATGCTAACAAATTTCTCTTCTTCAGAAACGCTTTTCTTGCCATTTCTAGTCTACATTTTATATCCTCTCTACTATCACAATCGTCAGTTCTTTTTCTCCCCAAATAGCAGAACTCATCTACTACTTTAAGTGTCTCATTTCCTACTCTAATTCCCTTAGCATCACCTGATTTAATTAGATTACAATCGATTTTCCTCGTTTTGCTTTGCTGATGTTCATCTTATATCCGCCTTTCAAGACACTGTCCATTCCATTCAACTGCTCGTCCAGATCCTTTGCTGTCTCCGACAGAATTACAACGTCATCGGCGAACCTCAAGGTTTTCATTTCTTCTCCATGGATTTTAATTACTACATCAATTTTTTTCTTTCCTTTACTTCTTACTCAATATACATATTGAATAACATCGGGTATAAGCTACAACCCTGTCTCACTCCCTACCCAACCGCTGCTTCCCTTTCATGCCCTTCGATTCTTGTAACTGCCATGTGGTTCTTGTACAAATTGTAAATAGCCTTTCGCTCTTTGTATATGACCCCTGCCACCTTCAGAATTTGAAAGTGAGTGTTCCAGTCAACCTTGTCAAAAGCTTTCTCTAAGTCTACAAATGCTAAAAACGTAGGTTTGCTTTTCCTTAACCTATCTTCTGAGGTAAGTCGTAGGGTCAGTATTGCCTCATGTGTTCCAAAATTTCTAAGGAACTGATCTTCCCAAGGTCGGCTTCTATCAGTTTTTCCATGTGTCTGTAAAGAATTTGTGTATTTTGCAGCCGCGGTTTATTAAACTGATAGTTCGGTTTGATAGGCTAAGTAATTGAATTGCATGTCAGTTTGCAAGGCGAGTATTTTTTTTTTTTTTCAGTAGCAGGATTACACTCACTGGGTAGGTCAAGTGGAAATCCATGGAGGGAAGACGATGTTCTTTTTTAGTAACACTATCGAGAACCGACATCTGAAGCTGACCATAGAGGGATTCTATACCCCACACCACACATTTTGCGATAAAAAAGAAAACAATGCATTAAACCGTTTATGAAGGAATAATAAGGAATTCCCCCGTGTGATTCATAGTCTGTTGGATATGCTCCTCCTACAGTACAGGTGATGAAAATTTACACCAGTCTGTGGAAGCGACTTCGATCATGATACACCTGTTCCAATGAACCAATATCTGTATATTTAATAGGATCGCCACATATGGTCAATGCTGGAAAGCAGACTGTATCTGTTTCAGATATATCAGAAGACGGGGACGTGGTAATATCTTATCGAGTTCTCTGGCGGATGACGTTAGTGGGGTTTTTATAGTTTGTACAGTTTCTCTGTTAGATGGTTCAAAATACTGAGGAGGAAGAAAATGTTTGGGTTATAGACGTGAATGCACCCTGAGAGACGCAGATCTCCTTCGGACTGCAGCACCTGTATGTAGTTTGGAGATGTGTAGCAATGCAGCAGCAAAATCCTCGACCTTCCTCCATGCCATGTGTGATGTGGAGTCTTCCTAATTTTCCCAACAAGGAACACCACCATAAATACTCGTACTGTCTTCTCTACTACATCGTGTTGCAGGGGACAGCTTCGTTTGGTGCTGGCCTTACACATTGCACACTGTTGTACACGCTTGGTGAGGCTACGACAGCATGTTCCCATTTCCATCGAGTGGTCAAAACGTGGTCCTGTTGCATTAACTCAGCTCACCCTGTCTCTCCACGAGATACAGAAGGTCTTAGATATAGCGTTCTCTGACTTTCGACAGGTCCGTGTTAAACTGGGACGACCGCATGGACGAAGCTGCAGGAATGGCGGGGCAGAGACGAAGGAGCACTTACAAGATGCAGAGGGACTGTCGATAAAACAGCACTGGAGTTTTAGCTGTATGGGATCCTTAGTAGATAGGTTCGAAAAAGGTGACTTGTTTCGAGATATGAGAGTGGCATGAAGATGATTCACCAGTGGCTTAATTATTAAAAGATATATCTACAGGATCCACCGCAAGTATATGGTAGAATGGACAGACTTGATTCCAAATCACAGACAACATTTCTACCAGAGAGCGAAATGCTTTCAGCGCCTAGTGTGTGCCTGTAGACTCAAGATCGCTTTTAATGCAGGGTGACGGTAACATAGTCGCTACGATCATGTTTTGTAATAGCACGGACCTTACGCAAAATGTATGGTGTGGCGTGTAGATCCCCTCTGCAGTCAGCTTCAAATGTCGTTTCTCAATAATGTTCCTCAAAAATAACATCATCTTCCCTCCACGGATTTCCATCTGACCTACCTGGTGAATGTAATCCGGCTTATTCGCCATGAGAGCTGACTCTCATGATCAATTTAATTACTTAGCCTATTAAATTGATATCAATGACGTGCCACCCAGTGGGTAGAGGAGATGGCTAGGGCACCATGGAATGATTCTTGACAGGCATTGCTTTTTTTCTTTCTTTTGTTGTGGCGATATCTTTCAACAAAATTTCAGTGTCCCAACAGGACAACACCAGTTGTATGGCATCGCCAATTTTTGAGTTGTATTGCAATTTTATGCCGTCCTTGTGTTGTGCTATGCATTTAGTTGTGTAATTAGGCCCAATATTTATGATTAATTGCGTAATTAGGATCGATCTTTGTGTCAGTTTCCCGATCAAAATAAGTGAAGGACACTAACCTAACCTTCCTCTCCTGCATCTGGACAGTTTCCATGTGCTGGGGGGTGCACTTGGGCTTTCCATCCAGTAGAACCAAAGTTCGAATCCCAAAAAGGGCACAGCCATTCTTAATTTCCCCTCAATTCCAAATGCTTCTGATGGTATAGGGTCCCGGGTTCGATTTCCAGCCGGGTTGTGGATTTTCTCTGCCTGGGGACTGGGTGTTTGTGTTTTCCCCATTATTTCATCATCATCATCATCATCATCATTCGTGACAGTGGCTAGATTGGACTGTGTAAGAAACTGGACTGTGTAAGAATTGGGAGTTCGTGGTGCCGAACGTTAGCCGAGGTCCAGGCCGACCACATGGCTGGCAACTGTGACACTGTGGTGACGAAAGAGACTTGTATGCCGAGAATGCCAAAGGTGGCGGACTTTGTGAAACCATCATGGCAGACATTTCACAGTTCGTATAGAAATTAATAGTAGCCAGATGAATCATGATACCTCAAAAAGAAACATGTACGTTACCATTATTTGCACGACGATTCTGATGGTGTAATCACATTTTCAATATCATTATTAGTTTGAAGTTAAGTATCTGACGATAAATTATGCAAGTAACACCCAGCAACGAATTTCCAAAATCTGAACGATTCATCCGATTTTGTCGATCGACATGTCTTTAGAAATCTATTAGTGTAAACCTGAATTGGTATGAATTACGGGCATATAACTTGAATAGTACATGCGTTATTGAAGGTCAAAGTGGCCGATTACTATCGATCGAGTCAGGCCATAAGTACTCCACAGTTACACGAAAAAACGGTAGCAGCATGCTTATAAATATATTTATTCTTGTACGTCTTTGTTTATATCCTATATATACTATTCATGAAGAAATTGGTTAAATATTTACTGTATTTTAGAAAGCACAGAAACATTAGTCTACTGGCTTACCTTCTGTTGCTATTCTTTTGATATGTGTTTATTTAATTTGTTTATGTATTTAATAATGAGTGATAGAGCGTGTTTATGATCCAGCCGTAGGAATATTTATTTAATTCCAAGTTATTTAAATGTAAATCCAGTATTTCGAATGCGTTTCATCATGTTTGTGAGTGTGTGTTGGCTTGGAGGCAGGGCGGAGCGTTCTAGACAATCACAGCGATCGTTCCAAAAAGGACACGTGCTCGACAGTATGGGAGAGGACACGAGATAGTCCTGGACAGTACGGCGCGACGGACGCACAGTCGCGGGAAAGACTTGCAGAGTGGAGCAGTTTTGCGTGTGGTAGCGGGAGATAGAAATATTTCGTAGTGCCGACATGTGCACTTGTGAGATTTCCGTACGGATTAACATATCCCTGTATGTATATAGTTCTGGCAATACCGGCCATGACCTTCTTCTGTGCGGATGCACACATATTCCCCGAACTCTTACGGGACTTGGTAAGAATGTCTTTCACGAGTAATGAGTGAGTTGGGGTGGGACGCTACGAATGCAGTGTGTGGCCATACAAGGTGAGAATGCGGGCCTCGCGGGAGGCGTCGCGTGGTAGTCCCTGCAGTCGCACTATCCTCTGTGTCCTCGGTGGCTCAGATGGATTGAGCGTCTGCCATGTAAGCAGGAGATCCTGGGTTCGAGTCCCGTCAAGGCACACATTTCCACCTGTCCCCGTTGATGTATATCAACGCCCGTCAGCAGCTGAAGGTGTTAATATAATTCTAATTTCGTTCTATACGGCTGCAGGTCATCAATGTCCGAAAGAACAGACACCATATCCATATAAGTAACAGATTAATACTTCCGTATCCGCATCACGACAGCAAGGGCACTGTTTCCCGCGTCCCCCCGCACTCTTAATTTAACCTTCACTGCTAGTGCTGGCACCTGCCGTTTGTTAGTGGGTACTGGTCGTTGACGTTGAACATAAGCGCTGGTCACACTAATCTGACTGGACCGTATATAATGACTCAAGTGGCAAGAGGCACAGGAAACAGGATGACAGTAGTAGTGTGGGAGAACTACAAGGAGGAAGAATAGTTGTATTGAACAGAAGAATATGGCCTTAAATTAACTGTGAGTCGGTGGTCGCTACAAGAAAAAAGTATAGAACAACGGTGAACGTGACGCTGAGGAGGGTGCAGCAGAAAACAGTGGTATGTTTCTAGTACCAATGGGAACTTAATGCAGGAAAATGGAAGAAATGACGAAAAGAAAAGTGAAAGTATAAGGCAAGCTGATAGTTTTATGGAGAGTATGAGAGAAATGATGTGGATAAAGATGTCACCTGGGAAAGTGATAACGTGGTACACCCTATATGTACCAGTTCTGTTGTAGTCTGCAGAAACCTGTGTCAAATGGTTCAAATGGCTCTGAGCACTATGGGACTTAACATCTGAAGTCATCAGTGCCCGAGAACTTAGAACTACTTAAACCAACTAACCTAAGGACATCACACACATCCATGCCCGAGGCAGGATTCGAACCTGCGACCGTATTAGTCGTGCGGTTCCGGACTGTAAGGCCTAGAACCGCTCGGCTACCGCGGCCGTCTGAAACCTGTGTCACTAAAGCCTGCAGAAAGCTTTGCCACTAAACACAAAGGAAATAATAAGGTGTAAGCAAGTGAAGCGAAGTCTTTGAGATGCTGGGTAGGTGTAAAAAATGGAAAAGATAGGACATGGAAATGGCTTCATCCCTTCGTGAGTTATAAGGCTTAAGTATGTCTGTTGATATATGGGGGGTCTACTTTGGGTGGAATGATGATGAGCGAAGGCACATAGCCTGCTCTTCTTGAGTAGCACCATAGGATTATCGCGCTGAACGCCTCCACCTGGTGGACGGATCACCATCAACAGTGTTACATGCCCTGAGCCAATGCGACACTGCGGAGAGGTTTGCAGTGTAATCCAGGACACCTAAGCGAAGTTTTGTGGTCAGGAACTTCACGCCTCCACTTCTCCTTCCTTTGCCCGACAAATACAGGCTATGATAAACTTTGCCACCATCTGGATTCGAACTGGCCTACCTCCGAATCGAGCACATTTGGGTTGGTGTGCTTGAGTGACGTCGCCTAGGATGCGCGTAATGTGGGGCAGATAATACGTGACGAATCAATGTAAGACAGGATTGAGGATTGCTTCAAATGGCTCTGACCACTATGGGACTTAACTACTGAGGTCATCAGTCCCCTAGAACTTAGAACTACTTAAACCTAACAAACCTAAGGACATCACACACATCCATGCCCGAGGCAGGATTCGAACCTGAGACCGTAGCGGTCACGCGGTTCCAAACCGAAGCGCTTAGAACCGCACGGCCACACCGGTCGGCAGGATTGAAGAAAAAATGAGTTTAAAGTTATGGATCCTATGGGTATGTGTAGAGCACGTTTGACAAGAGGATGCCTTGGAAGATACATGCGATGAAGGTGGAAGGCGGGAGAGATAAGCGGCTATAAGGAGTGGAAAAAAAGCACTCGGAAGGAAGAACAAAACTGGGCCAAAGTAGCGACGGGGAGATGGTGGGAAGACGTTGGAGGACAGAGAGACTTGCGTTCGAAGCGAACCTTCTCGCTAGCGGAGAGCTATGAAATGATTTTATGGAATTACTGGGCGGGAGACCTTGAACCGCTTAGTAATTTAAGAAAGAATCTCATTTTTCAAAGGATTCTATGCATGTAATGTAAATAACTGTATTCTACATCCCTATGATTTATTTGTCCAAGAGTAAGCTTACAGTAAGGAGCTAACGCTGCAGGTTTGTTTCATGTTTCAGTGTATATAGTCATTCCATTCCACTCTGTTTTGTTTGGTTTTACGATTACCGCTGCGATTGCTGCCTTCGTTATGATGAACGTGTCTGTTTCTAATTGAAATCATAACGACTGAAACGATTCTTTCAGCCTTCCTTGCATCAATTTCTATTCTTTACTATTCCGAACCATTAAAGTTAAATACGGCCACTGTAATTGTACCAGTGGAAGCTAGCGTAGTTTTGCATAATGCTATTAACTTATTTTCATTATTAACAGCCATTACTTAAGTCTATCGTCCAACAGAATCTGTTCATAATTTATTTGCCTTCGAAGTCTGATGCTTCATTAGGTTACGCGGTGTAGATAATTTTACAATAGATACATAAATTTAAGAGCCAATGAAAGTGATACATATCGTCTGTGTCCCCGCGAGTACGCAGAAGTGCCGCAACACGACGTGGCATGGACTTGACTAATGTCTGATGTAGTGCAGGAGGAAACTGACACAATGAATCCTGCAGGACTGTCCATAAATCCGTAAGAGTACGAGGGGGTGGAGATCTCTTATGAACAGCACGTTGCAACGTATCCCAGATATGCTCAACAATGTTCATGTCTCGGGAGTTTGGAGGCCAGCGGAAGTGTTTAAACTCAGAAGAGTGTTCCTGGAGCCACTTTTTAGCAATTCTGGCCGTACGGGGTGTCGCATTGTCCTGCTGGAATTGCCCAAGTCCGTCGGAATGCACAATGGACGTGAATGGATGCAGGTGATCAGAAAGGATGCTTATGTCCGTGTCACTTGACATAGTCGTATCTAGACGTTTCGGGGTTCCCATATCACTCCAACTGCACACGCCCCACCCCATTACAAGCCTCCACCAGCTTGAACAGTCCCCTGCTGACATGCAGGGTCCATAGATTCATGAGGTTGTCTCCATACTCGTACACGTCCACCTGTTCCATACAATTTGAAACGAGACTCGTCCGACCAGGCAACACGTTTCCAATCATCAACAGTCCAATGTCGGTGTTGAAGAGCCCAGACGAAGCATAAAGCCTTTTGTCATGCAGTCATCAAGGGTACAGGAGTGGGCCTTCGACTCCGAAAGCCCATATCGATGTTGTTCCGTTGAATGGTTCGAACGCTGACAGTTGTTGCTGACCCAGCATTGATATCTGCAGCAATTTGCGAAGGCGTTGCATTTCCGTCACGTTGAACGGTTCTCTTCAGTTATTGTTGGTCCCGTTCTTGCGGGATATTTTTCCGGACGCAGCGATGTCGGAGATTTGATGTTTTACCGGATTCCTTATATTCACGGTACACTCCTGAAACGGTCGTACGGGAAAATCCCCACTTCACTGCAACCTCGGACATGCTGTGCCCATCGCTCGTGCGCCGACTATAACACCACGTCCAAACACAATTCTTGATAACATCCCATTGTAACAGCAGTAGCCGATCTAACAACTGCGCTAATCACTTGCTGTCTTACACAGGCGTTGCCGACCGCAGCTCCGTATTCCGCCTGTTACATATCTCTGTATTTGAATAAGCAGCCGGCCGGAGTGGCAAGCGGTTCTAGGCGCTACAGTCTGGAACCGCGCGACCGCTACGGTCGCAGGTTCGAATCCTGCCTCGGGCATGGATGTGTGTGATGTCCTTACGTTAGTTAGGTTTAAGTAGTTCTAAGTTCTAGGGGACTGATGACCTCATAAGTTAAGTCCCATAGTGCTCAGAGCCATTTGAACCATTTGAATACGCATGCCTATATTAGTTTCTTTGGCACTTCGGTGTATTTGAAATGCAACCACACAAGTTTAAGCTACTCAGTAACTTTGGCTTGAGCACAAAGCAGTGTCTTTTTTCTTAAGCATGAAAGTAATTGGATCCAGATATGAGTAGAAGGCAAAAAATTATATGCAGTCTTTGCTAATAATTCAAGACTAAACTCAGAGATATTATTTAAGTTACATAAGCATTTACGTCAGTTGCGACCTTAAATGTTAATATAACGTTCTTGTAGAGAGATAAATTCAAAGAACAGTCAACTATAGACCTCATCTGTGGATGCTCAGCCGCCTGTTACAAGACTTTCTATTTGTCGGTTTTCGCCTAGAAGAAGATGAGGTGAAATGATTAGGGTAACACAAACACCTAGTCGGGAAGAGAAGCATACCTGCTACACGACAAAGAATCGAATCCGGGACCCCGCAATCTAGAGGCCACGACGCCAACTACTAGACCGCGAGGTGCGGAAGCGGGAAACTGTAGAAGATGAAGATGACGATGATGATGATCCTTTGTTCCGAGAGTGCTCTGAAAGTCCTGCAGAGAACGCTGGGCAACTTCTGTGAAATCTGGTAAACAGGAGAGAGTTGCCGGCAGAATTGAAGCTATGGGAGAGAGCAGTGACTCGTGGTTGGATAGCTCAATAGGTAAGAGGTCTGCCAGTCCGCACAGTTTAATAGGTGAGGCAATCTCGAAGGGAAATTATCGGCGCCACGTGGCGGCCGCGCTGCACTTACGAGTACTTTGGCGGCCTTCCGGACCAGGTACTTGGCGCGCTTCTTGGAGAGGCACTGCCGCAGACCCTGGCCGTCGTGCAGCTGCTCCGGAGGGCACTCGACCAGCTCGCCCAGCCGGAAGGCGCGCCGCCGCGCCTCCGCCGTCGACACGTGCGCCCAGGGGCTCAGCGCCGTGCCGGACAGCGACACCGAGCGCGCGAACTTGCCTGCAACAGCGCGGGGCGATCTTCAGCGCAGCGGGAGGCTACCACAAACCGTCGAGGAAGTACATACTGGCCATTAAAATTGCTACACAACGAAGATGATGTGCTACAAACGCGAAATTTAACCGACAGGAAGAAGATGCTGTGATATGCAAATGATTAGCTTTTCAGAGCACTCACACAAGGTTGGCGCCGGTGGTGACACCTACAACGTGCTGACATGAGGAAAGTTTCCAACCGATTTCTCATACACAAACAGCTGTTGACCGGCGTTGCCTGGTGAAACGTTGTTGTGATGCCTCGTGTAAGGAGCAGAAATGCGTACCATCACGTTTCCGACTTTGATAAAGGTCGGATTGTAGCCTATCGCGATTGCGGTTTATCGCATCGCGACATTGCTGCTCGCGTTGGTCGAGATCTAATGACCGTTATCAGAATATGGAATCGGTGGGTTCAGGAGTGTAATACGGAACGCCATGCTGGATCCCAGCGACCTCGTATGACAGGCATCCTATCCGAATGGCTGTAACGGATCGTGCAGCCACGTCTCGATCCCTGAGTCAACAGATGGGGACGTTTGCAAGACAACAACCATCTCCCCGAACAGTTCGACGACGTTTGCAGCAGCATGGACTTTCAGCTCGGAGACCATGGCTGCGGTTACCATTGACGCTGCATCACAGACAGGAGCGCCTGCGATGGTGTACTCAACGACGAACCTGGGTGTACGAATGGCAAAACGTCATTTTTTCAGATGAATCCAGGTTCTGATTACAGCATCATGATGGTCGCATCCGTGTTTGGCGACATCGCGGTGAAGCACATTGGAAGCGTGTATTCGTCATCGCCATACTGGTGTATCACCTGGCGTGATGGTATGGGGTGCCCGTGGTTACACGTCTCGGTCACATCTTGTTCGCATTGACGGCACTTTGAACAGTGGACGCTACATTTCAGATGTGTTACGACCCGTAGCTCTACCCTTCATTCGATCCCTGCGAAACCCTACATTTCAGCAGGATAATGCACGACCGCATCTTGCAGGTCCTGTATGGGCCTTTCTGGATACAGAAAATGTTTGACTGCTGCCTTGGCCAGCACATTCTCCAGATCTCTCATCATCTGAAAACGTCTGGTCTATGGCGGCCGAGCAACTGGCTCGTCACAATGCGCCAGTCCCTACTCTTGATGAACGGTGGTATCTTGTCGAAGCTACATGGGCAGCTGTACCTGTACACGCCATCCAATCTCTGTTTGACTCAAT
Source organism: Schistocerca americana (assembly GCF_021461395.2). Taxonomy (NCBI): domain Eukaryota; kingdom Metazoa; phylum Arthropoda; class Insecta; order Orthoptera; family Acrididae; genus Schistocerca; species Schistocerca americana. The sequence continues at coordinate 372,598,960 of NC_060122.1, read as the reverse complement.
GCCCAGGCGTATCAAGACCGTTAGTACGGCCAGAGGTGGTTGTTCTGGGTACTGATTTCTCAGGATCTATGCACCCAAATTGCGTGAAAATGTACTCACATGTCAGTTCTATAATAATATATTTGTCCAATGAATATCCGTTTATCATCTGAATTTCTTCTTGGTGTAGCAATTTTAATGGCCAGTAGTGTAAAAACCTCTGACGAGTTATTCTAACACCGTGGCGAGACTGCCATTTCGGCAGCCCACTGGCACTTCTGCAGCGGAACAAAACCATTAAAATAAAACTGAGGTTTGCAAATACAGAGTGCTTTGTTCCACATTATATTCCGGTATTAACATAGAAAATTGTTAGTTTTCGCTTGATATCAATTGATACTAAATTATACCAATCTTACGATTAGTGGTCAATGACCTACCTACGTCTTTGAACGCATAGCGCCACTTACTTGGATCGTGTGATCTACGTGTAAGGTTTTTAATGTTCCATTTATTATTTCACTAAAATAGCTCATTACACTCTATTCCCATGTGCGCTGATACACCACTTTTTTATTTTGTCATTGTATGTAACTTATTATTATAGTACAGGGTCGCTACAGTCAAACTTTTTCCACTTGAGAGGGCCCGTGTGAAAAACGAGTGTTCTACATCTACATCTACATTTATACTCCGCAAGCCACCCAACGGTGTGTGGCGGAGGGCACTTTACGTGCCACTGTCATTACCTCCCGTTCCACTCGCGTATGGTTCGCGGGAAGAACAACTGCCGGAAAGCCTCCATGCGCGCTGGAATCTCTCTAATTTTACATTCGTGATCTCCTCGGGAGGTATAAGTAGGGGAAGGCAATATATTCGATACCTCATCCAGAAACGCACACTCTCGAAACCTGGACAGCAAGCTACACCGCGATGCAGAGCGCCTCTCTTGAAGAGTCTGTCACTTGAGTTTGCTAAACATTTCTGTAACGCTATCACGCTTACCAAATAACCCTGTGAGGAAACGCGCCGCTCTTCTTTGGATCTTCTCTATCTCCTCTTTCAATCCCACACTGATGAGCAATACTCAAGTATAGGTCGAACGAGTGTCTTGTAAGCCACCTCCTTTGTTGATGGACTACATTTTCTAAGGACTCTCCCAATGAATCTCAATCTGGTACCCGCCTTACCAACAATTAATTTTATATGATCATTCCACTTCAAATCGTTCCGTACACATACTCCCAGATATTTTACAGAAGTAACTGCTACCAGTGTTTGTTCCGCTATCATATAATCATACAATAAAGGATCATTCTTTCTATGTATTCGCAATACATTACATTTGTCTATGCTAAGGGTCAGTTGCCACTCCCTGCACCAAGTGCCTATCCGCTGCAGATCTTCCTGCAATTCGCTGCAATTTTCTAATGCTGCGACTTCTCTGTATACTAAAGCATCATCCGCGAAAAGCCACATGGAACTATATAACTATGAAAGATTTTGGAAAAATTTGTAAGGATATGCGGAAGAAACATAACTAAAAAAAAAACATTGAAAGAAATGCATTTCAGTTTCCACAAGAGAAGTAACATTTGTTAATTGCGTACCAAGTTCACGTTCGAGGCTGCAAACGATGTTCATTGTCACGACCTTCCGCGATAGCTGATTGCTCTACTGCTGCCCGTAACAACGTTGAACCAAGGGAAGTTCAGCTGTCAGCTCGTGCACTGCTTGAAGATGGCACATTGCTTCCAGCACTCTCCGTCATGCCAACAGCAACTTATTCAACAATCTGCGGCGCAATTGGCCTTCAGCCTGTCCTATGAGCAGTACCCAAACCGCTAGTTAATTCGAACTTCCGAATCATGAAACTTCCTGGCGAATTAAAAGTGTGTACCTGACTGAGACTCGAACTCGGGACCTTTGCCTTTCGCGGGCAAGTGCTCTACCAACTGAGCTACCCAAGCACGACTCACGACCCGTCCTCACAGCTTCAATTCTGCCAGTACCTTGTCTCCTACCTTCCAAAATTCACAGAAGCTGATCTACCAGGAAGTTTCATATCAGCGCACACTCCGCTGCAGAGTGAAAATCTCATTCCGAATCATGTTTTTCGGTCCGGGGGAGGAACGAGGACCTCTTAGAATTCCTTTAACGTGTCGATACTCGCGAAGATCAGCAGCACTATTGCTGTTCTTTTGGTAAGACAGCTTTACGAGTAAAGCCCTGCTCATCTCCTCCAGACCCATGTTGACTGTCTTTCAACCGTAATGTACACGAAGCTTGTGTCAACCGTACGTTGCCGTACAGTATCCGGCCGGTGTGACCGAGCGGTTCTAGGCGCTTCAGTCTGGAACCGCGCGACTGCTTCGGTCGCAGGTTCGAATACTGCCTTGGGCATGGACATGTGTGGTGTCCTTAGTTAGGTTTAAGTAGTTCTGAGTTCTATGGGACTGATGACCTCAGATGTTAAGTCCCATAGTGCTCAGAACCATTTTGAACCGTGCAGTAACGGGCCTAACGGCAGGTCTTGACGTTAAAACTACTAACAACGCAAATCCTTCAGTGCACGCTCTGAACATCATTCCCATAAAGTTGGGTTCCCATACGGTAAATAGTTTTCCTTCTACAGTGAATCAAGTAGCGGAAGTTTAATTATAACCACACTGTATACCTGAAACGGTGGCAACATCTTTATTCTGCTGCAACCTGTGGCAATTTTGTCTTCTTATCATGGTTTCTTGGGAACTACCTTAGTAGTCTGTCACCTGATGTTACGTACACAACTGGTAATGCTATTGTCCTTGTGGTACCTTTGCACTTGGGTAGGTAGGAATGGAACCCTGTTTGCACTTTAGTTCAACGTTGCTTAGTTATTACTACTAAAAAGATATTATGTACTTCTGTATACCAGTTCGTGTGTTATATATCTATCAAGATTTTAAACATGGCTGAAACAGCAACTGTTGAAATTCTTCACGGTAAAGGATGACTGGTATCCTGCAACTGTTTTGGCTGTCATCCTTTATTGTGAATTATATATCTAATTTAGATATCTTAAGATGGAAATAATTCCGAAACTTTGCATTCACACTTTGTGATCAATAAAGTCGTTCTCCACTTGCTGCATGACTTTTTACGGAGCGTGCCAGTTTAACTACAGATCTACACATTTTTACTAGAACAGTCGCTAGCTTCCTACGTGATCGTGATCGTTCACACTGATGGTGGCGAAGAAATCAATGGAACACACAGGCGGTCCCTGCTGTTGGTGACGGCGGAGTTCAAGAGAAGAATTGGCCAGAAGCTAAGTCCAGAGTGTAGAGAAAGTCGTCGTAAGCATGTTCAAACGTAAACGTAAATGCAGGAAGATCAGTCACTCTGTTACTACCAATGGCGCGTATCGAAGGCTTAAGAGAACAGCGGTAACAGCAGGACAAGTGCTGGGACACTATAGCGGCAGTGGATGGACCCACGTGACATGTTCGCTTAGCGGCAGCGCCCTCTATATAAGATGAGACCATGGTGTGAAACATGAGTATTTCTGGCCTTTCCTCTGTATGGGACTGGGAGGATCTGAACCACTGTCAGATACTGAAGAAAAAGCTACTAACAAGCGTCAGCCCTCGAAAGCAGCAGGAAAGTGACGTTTCGTGACAGCAGTTTCTCACCCTGCAATATTGCTACTCGGTATCTTATGACTAGTGTACGAATATTGAATCAATGGCTTCAAGAGGGCAATATTCTAAACAAGAGTTGTAAACCTACTGTATGCTTCCGTAAATTACCACAAGTAAAGGTAAACCACGGTAGTTTTCTTAGTAGCTTTGGTCAGTTAAGGTGGTCGTACCTGCGTTACCTGTACATTTGGTGTGTTGCATTCCTATCGGGCACTACCTCAAAACGATCGCTTTCTTACTACGTTCCCCTAAACCGGAAGTGGTGAACGGTCTAGAAACAGAATGGGGATATAATAACAGTATTTATAGCAAAACTGAAATTTTCAATATTTAATTCAGGTTTTATTCGAAAACAGATAATTTTTGGGTGAAACAGAGGGGTGTTGTAGTAAAAATAAAGAAAGCAATACAGATCTATCATATAGCGCTCGAAAACGCAATTTCCTCAACAAAAAAGAAAAATAAAGAAATTCAAAACAGAAATATATCAAACATCGCTCCAGTACTTCGGTAAACTGTTGCAGGATGAACATCAATAAAACGAACAAACTACAGGAATGGAGGATACCTGACTGAAAATGGATGAAAAAAAGGTCTTATGGTTACGTGTCCAGAAACGCATCGTCACCACGGTAGATGGCGCTGACGAATGAAAGTTTCTCTGACCACGTGCCGTGTCTGTAGACCACAGATAACGATTATGCAGACTGATGATGCTAGTTCTCGTAAAGGCTGCTACGTCGGTCGTTGTGTGACTAGGGCCTTCCATCGGGTAAAACGTTCGACGGGTGCAAGTCTATCGATTTGCCGCCACTTCGACGACTTGGGCGTCGATGGGGAGGAAATGATGATGATTAGGACAACACAATACACAGTCACTGAGCGGAGAAAACCTCCGACCCAGCAGGGAATCAAACCCGGGCCCTTAGGATTGACATTCTGTCGCACTGACCGCTCAGCTACCGGGGGTGGACGATTCGTCGGTAAAGAGACCTAATGACAGAAATCCCATAATTGTGATGATCTGGTGCAAAAACCGTCGACAAAATCCTTTCCGTAGATGGAAATCAGCTGCTGCTAATCCTTACACTCGTTGCAGGCGATGGGGATAGTAGTGGATGTCATGCAGGAAACAAATAATCGTACTTTGGCTTACACCATGTTCACGGGCCATTTGCCTGGAGCTTGTTTTAACAGATGGCAGTAGCCTGTTTTCGAGGTCTCCATGTGAATATCTATCAACGAGGTACCGCAAGACAGGACGTGCTGTATTGATCTATTTCTAGACAGAGGGGGTTCAGCTGTTACCCTGTCCAGCATTTCTCATCCTCTGAAATCAGCTGAACATGGTCTGCCGACTCATCAGTCACCAGCCACTACAGGGATAGAGTTGAAGTAGGATGGAATGACGTACATTTATCTGTCTGTCATCCAAGCTCTTTTCAACTCGATGCCACTACTTTAGCCATTTTTGCTGCCAGAGGTAGTTGCTCCGTCTACTACATTTCGCAGTCGGGATACTCTCAAGTTACCTATAAATATAAAGATATATTCTTCCTACTAATCTTGTATACGCACGATAGGAAAAACATTATTTGCTATCATACCTGGTGTTGCAATTTTCATGGTCAGCAGTGTATACATTTACTCACTAAAGCTTTCTAAAGCGTTGTAGAAGCATCCAGAAAAGTAATATTTATTTCAGATTAGAGACAAACGTGTCAATTAGCAGTTTATTGCGGCTAGAGTAATTTTGTCTGACAAATTCCCTATAGCGCGCCTCTCAGAGACGCAGTCAGTTCCCTCTGTGACCCACCACTATTCTCGTTGCTAATTGGTGGACGACGTACCTCAGTAACTATCTTTGCTGTGAAAGTTTCACAGACCATAACAGAATAGATTAACATCTGAACGTGATCTGAATCTGGTAACTCACTGTCGAATACTTCAATGCGCTTGGATTCGCATGCTGCACTGGCGCAGCCGCAGCTATGTGTCGAGATAGGTCCTCCTCATACGTAAATATGATGATACAAAGCTACCCAACTGTGGCGTGTATATCTACGCACAGGAAATCAGTAAAGCTTCTATAAGGTTGCAGAGAGTTCTGAAACATACTCGCAGTTCAGGAAAGTCTTGGAAATGCCTTTCCTGTCCCTCAAAGTGCACTTCGAACCAGTGTGATTGTAGCTGCCGCATGGCTTCAAACACTGTTTGAGCTGGTTCAGTATGGTGCTACCTTATCTGCCGCCTGGGCAAATGTTAACTGAAAGCTGTGAATGTTTAGATGTCCTATCAGCTGTCCCTTTTCGTCTTGCAGCATTGATTGAGTCTCTGAAATCTTGTTAGTGGAACAATGCTCTATCGAAAATTTATATTCATTAATATTCCGTGACACCTTTGATTATTAAGCTACAAACATTGTTATATGACAACATATTACACGGCGTACAGGGTGTTTATAAATTAGTTATCAAAAAGTGACCTATGACTGTGAAAAAGCTATTGTAACACAACCAGTGTCCCATCTGTAATCAATTTTCCGCCAAATACTATGAAGTAAATCTTGATGCATGCTGGCAATTGCTTGTTATCAGTTGTCCCAGCTCGCAGGTGTTTCCCGGACGCGGAAGAACACACACACTGTCTTCAAGGTAACCCCAGACACAGGTGTCCACTGTATGTAAATTAGGTGATCGTGACGGCCCATATACTGTCCCACCACGTCCAGTCCAAGTCGGGACATTCCTACAGAGATATGCGACTACTGCCAGATAAAAATGCGTGACGAACTATCTTGGTGGGAAACAAATTCTGTGCCCATACCTTGTTGTAACTGAGGCATTAGATAATGTTCAAGCATGTCCAGATACGATATTCCAGTTACAGATGACGCGGCAAAAAAAGAAAATATCGTAAATCTTGTTACAGCTTCCACCGTAAAAAACAACTTAGGCGAGTCCCGTACGTGTTCGATTTCATGACGTGCTTTCTGCTAACCCCGTATCCGAACATTATGCCGATTAACTTCACGGCACGTATGGAAGCTACATTCGTCAGTGAACACAATTTTACTAAGAATGTCACCTTAGTCTGCATTTTTTTTCTACACAAAACGCAGCTCGTTTTTCTTTGTCACTTTCTCTTAAAGCTTGTAACAGTTCCAATATGCAGGCTGTGAATGACAGGCATTTCCGTAATACCTTCAACACTGTAACAGTAGGCGCATTCAATTCTAACCTAGCTCACCTTGTTGCTTTACCGGGACACTTGTTCGGATGCTCCGTCAGAGACTGCTGGCCGACCATGACCCGGTGTCTTGCGTGATACACAGCCAGTTTCGCTGAGACGATTGTACCAATTAAATAAGTTTGTCTTTGAGCTGGTGGCTTGGGATATTTAGCCCTGAATTGTCTCTGAGTTGTAGAAGTGGATATGGATGAGTGAAACGAGAAACAACAATTGCGCAAACCCAAATACGTTATAAGACTTCATGATGACTGCAGGAATGCCACCTACCCGGATACCGGCAACTAACAGTGTGAGGTGGGAACAGAATTTGAAGATGCATCAAACATTTCTATTAGTTATTTACACTTTCACAATTAAAAGTTACTTTCGTATAACTATTTTATAAACACCATCTATATGTGATAACATGGAGAATCCTTCTTTGCTAACATGGTTGTAACGTTATACCCCAGACAGCCACATATGCTGAGAGGTGAAAAACTATTGACATGTAGGGTCTGAAATAGTCCAATTAATACCTTAGGCTAAGCTTTATTTGAAGTTAGTTATAACCAATCGTGGAATTTTAAAATCCAATTTTGCTGCCTTTCCTTCCTAAACAGAAAAATTAGAGATATTCTGAATTATTCGTAATTTACTGGGTTATACAACCATAGCAATATTTTCGTGATGATAAGGCCGATTCGTGATTTAATCATTTTAATTGAAATGTCGAGAGACAGTGGTCAGTCGTAAGGCACGGGACAGATGTTCAGGACAGATTTAACCCGTGGCCGACCATCAACATTTAGTTATAAATAACGACATTGTGGAACCACTTGAAAGCGTTGTAATGTACATCTCTTTCCAGAAAACTAGTTTCAGTCATGCAACCACTTTCAAGTCACAGCTTAACACAAAATAAAATCAATTTTTTTCACAGCATCTGTAACGTACGAGAGTGTCTATAATCTTATACGTTTTTCCGCAATCACCTACTGCAAAAATCGAGTTTATGACAGTGCCAAGCAAAATGTCTGGTCACAGTAGTACCATAAACTCGGCACACATTTTATTTATATATTACCAGCTTAAAAATGTTCTTATAGGAGCTAATAAAGAAGGCCAATATACTCTTGTTTAAAAGGCTCTGAGCCGGCCGCGGTGGCCGTGCGGTTCTGGCGCTGCAGTCCGGAACCGCGGGACTGCTACGGTCGCAGGTTCGAATCCTGCCTCGGGCATGAGTGTGTGTGATGTCCTTAGGTTAGTTAGGTTTAAGTAGTTCTAAGTTCTAGGGGACTTATGACCTAAGATGTTGAGTCCCATAGTGCTCAGAGCCATTTGAACCATTTTTAAAAGGCTCTGACTGAAAAGGGTACCTGCCACCTCATTCTACCTACCTCAGCATCTTTAAAATTTTTTCCAAAAATTCTGGCATCCGAACTTATTCATGTTCTTTTTAACATGCAACTCACCTCCCACACCCATAGCTTCCCAAACCGTAACTCGCTCACAATCACCAGCCCATCACTGTACGTCGCTCATAAGCATCCACTCCCACTTGCCCGCTGTCACTCACTCATTCACCCCAACTCATTGACATTGTCTCTTTGCATCAGACTGTCACTGTCCCCCATCTCACGTCTTACAAACAAAGTCTCCTTCGTTCTGTCCGACTACTACTGTCTCCTCTCCATTGTCACCGGCTCCCTGTTATTCTCTTACTGCTAATACCTCATTTATTCCTTTCCTGCGGTCTGTTCTCACTGTCAGTATCAATCTCTTCCTCGTTGTCACTGTCATATACTCTATCTCTCATTATCACTGGCTCTCATCCATTTCCACTTTTTCCTTCTCTTTATTTTTGTCCCACTGGCACTGTCTCCTTCATTCTTTTCCTAGCACCGTCAACTGTGTTCCACTGCCACTTTATCCCTCTCTTTCTCTCACACTGCCTTTATCTCCTTCGTTTTTTCTACAACACTTCAACTCTCTACTATCTTCCAGTATTTGTTACTTTTCCGACTCTTCCGCTCTTCCCCTGTCCATTTCTCTCTCTTCCTCTCTCTCAGCATAAAAAAGTGCGAAATTCGTTGGCATGCCAAAATTTTTGGGAACATTTTTAAGGTGTCGAGGAAGATGTAATGTGCAGCCGGAACCACACTTTCCAGTCAGAGTCTTTTAAACAGGAACATATTCGCCTCTTATGTGCTCCGATAGCAGCATTCTTCCGCTGATTCTCTTCTTTTCCCTGCTACAGCAAGACATGTGACTCATATGAAACGAACTGTAAGGGTTAGTAAAATTTTAATAGTTTACTTACGTGAAACTGAGATAACGCAAAACTAATTTTGCACCTAAGACAGAATTTTACGTGCACAAAACTTTTGAAGTGCTTCCGTACTACAACGTGGAGTCACCAGAAAACTTCTGATGACAGCGGAGAAATATTACAGCATATTACTCCGTGCCATGTCACTTAATAAACTACATCTTTGCCTCACACCGTATTCCACCTGCGTATTTTGCGTGTACACTTCTGTATCTCAAAAACGGGTGAAGACATTAAGAAAGTTTCTAAGGAAGCTCGATATATAATGTAAAAAATATAGTCACCTGCTGTCCATAGCCGTCTTGAAATCCGCGGCTCGGTTTTGGTATCCAAAACCCAGTTTCGTGGTGTTTCTCGATAACGAAACATTGTACTCCTACATAGATGTCTAGAGAATATACCGTTAAAATTTGAGCAATTTGCTACGGTTAGTTGATTAGATATCTGCTGCGGATGGCGAAAACTGTGCGGTTCTAGGCGCTGCAGTCAGGAACCGCGGGACTGCTACGGTCGCAGGTTCGAATCCTGCCCCGGGCATGGATGTGTGTGATGACCTTATGTTAGTTAGGTTTAAGTAGTTCTAAGTTCTAGGGCACTGATGGCCTAAGATGTTAAGTCCCATAGTGCTCAAGGCCATTTGAACCAATGGCGAAAAATTCGGTTTTTCTCAGGAACCGTCCATGAACTAAATAGCATCTCCATAAGCCCCTCCATAGACCACACCTAATACAAAAGAACCATATGATTTGCTCCATTTGCCTCAGCTGGAGAGACTATGAAGTACACATATTTTGAACCTTTACTGTAGGATAGTTACAGTAAGATAGCCATTTTGTTGAATATACAAATGGTCCCTAGACCAAGGGCTATCCAAAACACTTGACCCTATCTTTCTATCACCAACAGAACCGGAGGCATGAGCCTCGGAAGAATACACTCCGAGGCGACAAAAGTCATGGGATACTTCATAGTATCTAGCCGAACCTCGTTTTTCCCGGCATAGTGCAGCAACTCGACCTGGCATGGACTCAACAACTCGTTAGAAGTCCCCTGCAAAAGTATTGAGTGATGCTGCCTCTATAGCTGCCCATAATTGCGGAAGTCTTGCCGGTGCAGGATTTTGTGCACCAACTGGCATCTAGATTATGTGCCATAATGTTCCACTGGATTCATGTGAGACGATCTGGGTGGCCAAATCATTCTCTCCAGTTGTTCAGAAAATTCTTCAAGCCAATCGCGAACAGTTGTGAGCCGGAGACACGGTGGATTTCCATCCATAAAAATACCATCGTTGTTTGGGAATATGAAGTCCATCAATGTCAGTGACTGATCTCCAAGTAGCCGAACACAGTCATTTCCAGTTAAAGATTGGTTCATTTGAACCAGAAGACCCAGTCCATTCCATGTAAACACACCCCACACCATTATACAGCCACCACCAGCTTGCACAGTGCTTTGTTGACAACTTGAGTCCAAGGCTTCGTGGAGTCTACGCCACACTCGAACACTGCCACCAGCTCTTAGTAACTGAAATCGGGACTTATCTGACCAGGGCACGGTTTTCCAGTCGTCTAGGCTCCAACCGATATGGTCACGAGCCCGGGAGAGGAGCTGCAGGCAACGTCTTGCTGTCAGCAAAGGCACTCGCGTCGGTCGTCTGCTGCCATAGTCCAGTAACCCCAAATTTCGCCGCACAGTCCTAACGGATACGTTCGTCGCACTTTCCACATTGATTTCTGCGGTTATTTTACGCAGCGTTTCTTGTCTGTTTATACTGAAAACTCTAAGCAAACGCCACTGTGGTGAGAGGTAATGCCTGAAATCTGGTATTCTCGGCACACTCTTGACATTATGCATCTCGGAATATTAAATTCTCTAACGATTTCCGAAATGGAATACCCCATGCGTCTAAATCCAACTATCATTCCGCATTCAAAGTCTGTTAATTCCTGACGTGCCGTCCTAAGAACGTCGGAGAACAGATGATGGCTCCGCCAGTGTACTGCCCTTTTATACCTTGTGTACGCAGACCGCCGTCATCTGTATAATTGCGTATCGCTATCCCATGACTTTTTGTCACCTAATTGTAAAGTTTATAACATATGCAAATCGTTACACAAGTGAAGAGATCGAGAATGTTCATAGATAAATGACGGTAAAGAGTGCGAACAAGGCGCTGGTAGGCAACACGCCCGTTGCGCACGATGTAGGTGAGAAGAAAAAGTTCGTTAGGACTGCCAACTAGGGGGATGTGTCGGATAAAATGGGTAACTAGCTGAGGGATCTAGATAACATTTCAGCGTCCTGTATATCTAACACTAATGGACAACGGCTGACACGGTATGAATACGGAGCTCCACAACCATTAAACAAAACGGGGATTTATTTTATTAAGCGTCCGCAGTGAGATTGTAAGTATGTGGGACAAACTGGTAGAAGCTTTTACACCAGGTTCAAGGAACGCTGAAATATAAGTAAACCCAGATCAGTATTATTTATGCGTCTTGCGCTTAATATTCACAGGCTAGGTGATATCGCGGACAGTCTTTCAATATCCTAAAGGCCTTGGGAGAGCCATTCATGACAAAACTCTACCATCTGGTGAGGAAGATGTATGAGACAGGCGAAATACCCTCAGACTTCAAGAAGAATATAATAATTCGAATCCCAAAGAAAGCAGGTGTTGACAGGTGTGAAAATTACCGAACTATCAGTTTAATAAGTCACAGCTGCAAAATACTAACGCGAATTCTTTACAGACGAATGGACAAACTGGTAGAAGCGGACCTCGGGGAAGATCAGTTTGGATTCCGTAGAAATGTTGGAACACGTGAGGCAATACTAACCTTAAGACTTATCTTAGAAGAAAGATTAAGAAAAGGCAAACCTACGTTTCTAGCATTTGTAGACTTAGAGAAAGCTTTTGACAATGTTAACTGGAATACTCTCTTTGAAATTCTGAAGGTGGCAGGAGTAAAATACAGGGAGCGAAAGGCTACTTACAATTTGTACAGAAACCAGATGGCAGTTATAAGAGTCGAGGGGCATGAAAGGGAAGCAGTGGTTGGGAAAGGAGTGAGACAGGATTGTAGCTTCTCCCCGATGTTATTCAATCTGTATATTGAGCAAGCAGTAAAGGAAACAAAAGAAAAATTCGGAGTAGGTATTAAAATTCATGGAGAAGAAGTAAAAACTTTGAGGTTCGCCGATGACATTGTAATTCTTTCAGAGACAGCAAAGGACTTGGAAGAGCAGTTGAACGGAATGGACAGTGTCTTGAAAGGAGGGTATAAGATGAACATCAACAAAAGCAAAACGAGGATAATGGAATGTAGTCAAATTAAATCAGGTGATGCTGAGGGAATTAGATTAGGAAATGAGACACTTAAAGTAGTAAAGGAGTTTTGCTATTTAGGGAGCAAAATAACTGATGATGGTCGAAGTAGAGAGGATATAAAATGTAGACTGGCAATGGGAAGGAAAGCGTTTCTGAAGAAGAGAAATTTGTTAACATAGAGTATAGATTTAAACGTCAGGAAGTCGTTTCTGAAAGTATTTGTATGGAGTGTAGCCATGTATGGAAGTGAAACGTGGACGATAACTAGTTTGGACAAGAAGAGAATAGAAGCTTTCGAAATGTGGTGCTACAGAAGAATGCTGAAGGTAAGGTGGTTAGATCACGTAACTAATGAGGAGGTATTGAATAGAATTGGGGAGAAGAGAAGTTTGTGGCACAACTTGACTAGAAGAAGGTATCGGTTGGTAGGACATGTTTTGAGGCATCAAGGGATCACAAATTTAGCATTGGAGGGCACCGTGGAGGCAAAAATCGTAGAGGGAGACCAAGAGATGAATACACTAAGCAGATTCAGAAGGATGTAGGTTGCAGTAGGTACTGGGAGATGAAGGAGCTTGCACAGGATAGAGTAGCATGGAGAGTTGCATCAAACCAGTCTCAGGACTGAAGACCACAACAACAACAACAACATCCTAAAGGCTTCACGCTGAACATGCTGTGGGAGATAGAGATTTTCAAATGCAGAACCAATAATCCTGACATCGGTCTGAACGAACAGGTAGAAGTTAAAAATATTTTGAGAAACTTTTTTTGCAATGCTTGCAATAGCTAATTAGTGTCTTAGGTAATTCGTTCTTGTTGTTCCTGATCCACAGTCCTACCACGGTCACTATTCCTAGGGTCCTTTATCTGTTTTGTGCTTGTTGGCCGTATAGTGCCATGTTACGTGGACACTGGTTTGGTTATTCATCGCAGCTTCCACGTTTTTGGTCCTGCTGCCATGAAGTGTTAGATTACGTCGTAGTAATGGCGGCGCCTTGGGAGTATTCTTACTGCAATTTATTACTTTATATGTTTTAATTATTTGACATAGTGTTTTATGCAGTATTATATGTCCTTCTGTCGATGTTTACATTTTCAATTCGTCTGTCTTGTGTTTTTATTGTTACAACTGCTTCCGGGCTGTTATTATACCTGTTATTTGCTTAAATTTATATGCGTCTTGCATAGAGCTTCGGTATGATATTAGACGTGATCTGCGTAAGTCTTATGTTTCCTGATTTTATTTCTTTTACTTCAGACTTTTTTTACTTTTTTCTAGTTTCTTTGGACTTGATCCACTATGCTTTTTATGGCGTGAGCATTTCTCGTACAGATGGCGGAAGATACACGTCTGCAGAGCACGACAAAGTAGAAGTTCTGCAGCATTATCATCTTCAGCGAAAGACGCTGCAACTAAAAAGTGCACACAAATGTGTGCTAGGAACCTGCGCCCATTTACATTAATATCTGGTGGAGGGTTTTGCTCTTCATGTCGGGAGCTTGTAAATACCGCTTCCAAGTTTACACAGGTGGATGCCTCCAACATTCTCCTTCATCCTGCGACGGCGGCACGAAACACTGAAAGACAAGCCAATGAAATGTGAGCGAATTATGATGACAAGCACTGTGAAGGCCACATCTTTTAATGCCTGTATATGTACATCGAATTTGTAGACCGTTCCATATCGGAAAACCTGTTACCTATCGGTTACTGCACAAAATGGTTCAAATGGCTCTGAGCAGTATGGGACTTAACTTCTAAGGCCATCAGTCCACTAGAACTTTGAACTACTTAAACCTAACTAACCTAAGGGCATCACGCACATCCATACCCGAGCCAGGATTCGAACCTGCGACCGTAATGATCGCGCGGTTCCAGACTGAAGCGCCTAGAACCGTTCGGCCACCAGCAGCCGGCGTTACTGCACTCTTTGTTATCATGATAGGACACTCAAAAGCATGTAGTTGGCAAAAGCTCAGTTTTCTGAGAATAAAAAATCCGGGGAATTTAATTTAGCACCATGGTGAGATTCCTTTTGTCATCGACCGAGGTGCTAATATTTGCAAGGCACTGAAATTCTTTCTGCATTACGCATGTATTCCACATCTTTCGAATATAGACCTAAAAGTCGTTTTCGATTACGATTATTTGAAAAATGAAATTGCAGTCGTTTATTCGACGTTTTATGCTGCCAGAGACAGGGCTCGTTTCATGAAGAAATTCGTTACAGGCAAGCTTAAAGCAACAAACCGAGGGCTTTGCCGCAATGGTAACACCGGTTCCCTTCAGATCACCGAAGTTAAGCGCTGTCGAGCTTGGCTAGCACTTGGTTAGGTCACCGTCCACGTCTGTTGAGTGCTGATGGGAAGGGGGCTGCAATCAGCCCTTGTGAGGCCAATTGAGGAGTTACTTGACTGAGAAGTTGCGTCATCGGTCACGAAAACTGTCAACGACCGGGAGAGAGGTGTGCTGACCACATGACCCTCCGTATCCGCATCCGGTGACTCCTATGGGCTGGGGATGACACGGCGACCGGTCGGTATGGTTGGGCGTTCAAGGCCTGTTCAGGTCTCAAGTAAGAAACGGAGACTGGGTGTAACAGGTTATTTAGAATGCTGCAGTCTGTAGTTAGCCAGTGCGACAAAATAATGAAGATACTTGTGGAGTAGGGTGTCACTGAAAATCTTAATGGTTACAACAACGAAAATGCAAAGGACCTCGCGACAGTTTTATGTCACTCAAAACTGCAAGGCGAGAAATATCCTACAGCTCAGTCCGTTTTGTTATTGCTTCATAAACTGAAAAGTCTGTAACGCCGGTCCCGACAATTCAGAGGTTTCTTTAATTAGTGTAAATCAACTTTTCTTGTTTAATACGAGCTTCGTGCCCGGCAAGTACAAATCGTAGTTAGTTTCAAAACACAAGTTTCGGTGTCACTGGTATTTGGCAGCACAATGAAAATATCACATTATTTTATATTAACTGTAGGTACTTGGTGCGCTGAAAGAGCATTGTCTCCCCCTCATGGTGGCGAAAGTAGAAATTCGGACGTTGCACAGAACAGCTAGAGTTTTGTGACACCCTACAGCCTACTGAAAATGATTTCCGTTGCTAATTGACACGAAACGTTAAATCAGTGCCGAAATATCAAATGGCTCTGAGCACTATGGGACTCAACTGCTGAAGTCATTAGTCCCCTAGAACTTAGAACTAGTTAAACCTAACTAACCTAAGGACATCACACACATCCATGCCCGAGGCAGGATTCGAACCTGCGACCGTAGCGGTCTCGCGGTTCCAGACTGCAGCGCCTAGAACCACGCGGCTACTTCGGCCGGCGCCGAAATATCGGCAACAGGTAAGCAGGAATTGAATTACAACTTGACACTAATGTGCTATTCTGTTTCTGTCTTCTTCTTTATCTCGCTCAACCATTGGACCAGCTGATCCGTTGTGACTTCTTGATCAGTCATTATTCTCTTGGGTTTACCACTGTTCCTTCTTCCATTGGGGATGCACTGTAGCAGTTGTTTTGCAATGCGTTCATCGCCCATTCCATCTATATGTTCTCCCCGTTCTTTTCTGTATTTCTTAACCTTTACATTTTGGTTGAAAATTCCTCCATTATTCTGCATGGAGTCATTTTTTAATCTGTTTCCTCTCGTTACGCCCTGGACTATTCTCAACAGACTTATAGCGGGACGTTGGAGTCTACAAAATGTTCATAATCCAGTTTTCACCTCCATATCGCCCACGTGGAACTTTCTCAACTTTACAAAATTTTATCATTGGTCCACTCTTACTTTTCTCTTGAGAGTTCATTCTGATGGTGCCTCATATCATATAGACTCTCTCAATCTCTTTTTCAGTATCCACTTCGCAGGGATATGGTATTCCACAACCAAAGACTCTGAAGGTGTTAAGTTGTTCAGTAGTTTTGTTTTCCAATATGAAGATATGGGGAGGGGGGGTTATGAGCCTTGGAAAAATGGACTACGTTTCATTTGTTGATATACTTAAATAATGTTGCTTTGCTATTTTACATAGTTGATGTAAAGCTCTCTGTAAATTATCTTCGTTATCGACAACTACAATCTGGTAGTCAGAAAACATAATTTTCATAAAATTCTTTCTTTGAAGCTGTCCTCTATACCAAATTTCATAACCCGTTATTCCCATTCCCTCACAACGTCGTCTACACATAGATTAAAACGCTTCGGTGAAATACACCCTAGTCCGAAACATTAATTAATATCTTCTTGGCCAATATTTCCATATTCTAACTTCAAATTTATCTCAGTTCCTGTTTACATACAATTACATCGGATAACTTCGATAGATGTAATGATATGCCTCTTGTTCCATAATATCATAGCTTTCTTCTGTGCACGTGACAGAAAGATTTCCTGTAAACTGTAAAGACTATGCAGTATGTTAAATGGTATTCTCTTCCTTTTTTTCTCTTATTTGTTTTAATGAGAAAATTTTATCTTAGCAGCACCTTCCTTTCCGAAAAGCAGTTTGTTCTTCGAGTAATGTTCTGTCTACGAAGTTCCTCCTTCTCTTTACTGCCATCGTCATATACGTCATGTACTGTGTATGCCGTTTTTATGAGACTATACCTGTAATTTTCACGGTCTGTTATTCATCCTCTTTTGAAAACGGGTATTGCTACTGCTTTCTTCCATTCCATTGATAATTTTCTTTGCTGCCAGCATTGATTTACAAAACCTAAAGCCTATATTTAGCTTCTTCTGGTAAGTAATAAAAACGTTCTGTAGTTAGATTGTCCGTTCTAGGAGCTCTTCGGATTTTACAATTCTTTAAGCTCCTTAAAATATGTTCTATCTATTTACGAAAGACATAAGTTGATTTCTTCTACTTCCTCTTTCTCCTTTTCTTCCCACAACTGATTTTCACAAAACAACTTTTCATTTGATGTTAAATAAATCTGTTATAGATCTCAATTGCGGAAGTCCAGGAAAATTTGAGAATTTTTTCTGTTTGAAAAAGTTATTTTCTATTCGCATTGAATTTAAGTTCCCAAAGTATCGTAACATTTATCCATTCCAATTAACCGCTGATTCTCCGGTATGTCCACACGCGCTGTTTTTCTAAGGTAGCATTCATATCTCCTCCTACGACAGTAAAGTCCTTGTTACTTTTGGAATCAATGACACTTCACAAGTTCTTGTAAAATTTATTAAATGCACCCTTTTTTCCTTCTTCAGAGGCATATACTGATATAATTATCATATATCCAACAGCTACTAGAAATTTGCGCATTACAGTTCTTTCATTTACGCAACTTTAAGATGTCATCCCGGTCCTTCTGTTTTTGTGATAGTTGCGACATATTTAGTCTGGCCCGTGTAGATAATGTCAGCAGCTCTCACAAGTCCATGTCTTCGGAGTGGCTGGACTGTGGGCCACCCGATTCTCGCTTGTTTTTAACGCGAATGGATGGTGGTGATGACGACTATCCGCTTCAGAGGTGAAAACGTAACAATAGTCTTTATCCCAACATAGTTATACTAGCGAGAAGTATGCCGGCTGGAGTGACCGAGCGGTTCTAGGCGCTACAGTCTGGAACCGCGAGACCGCAACGGTCGCAGGTTCGAATCCTGCCTCGGACATGGATGTGTGTGATGTCCTTAGGTTAGTTAAGTTTAAGTAGTTCTAAGTTCTAGGGGACTTATGACCTCAGCAGTTGAGTCCCACAGTGCTCAGAGTCATTTGAACCATTTGATTTAGCGAAAAAGTATGTGTTGTGTACCAGCCTCCAAATGCAGCTTATTTCAGACAGACGAAATGGATTTAAAACGAAATGAGTCGATGATATTCTAACAACTCATTGCAGTTACATTTTTTTTTTAGATTTCTGGTTTTTAGGTGGGGACATTTGCATATGTAAATTTCAACGAATAAAGCAGATGATGCTATGGAAAACAATGAACTTTTTTCACTGCGAGACCGACCAGCTCCACAAAAGTGGGTAGTTCCTTGGCTTTTCTTCGAAATTTTTAACTATTTTCAAACTTTTTTTTTTTTTTACTACTCTCTTACGGATCATAAATGATGTCGTAATTGGACACTGCCGCGCAGGAATATTCGTCTATAGCATAACTAAATTGATATTGGGGTAGTTCTACCAGTTGAGGTGAATAACGCCAGCCCAAAGACACGCAGAGCTACTACAACGTTTATAGCAGCAAAGTGGCGAGCGCACCAGACCCGCCGACCTCTGAACTCCCTTCTCACGGCGCCTCGTTCAACCACAGCCTGTCCCCCACCCCCTCCCTCCCACCCTCAGAGCTTTCAATTTGTAGATCTCTGCTGCTCTCAATAATAGCCCTGAGCAAACTTAGCATCGAGTGGCAATCCTTAAGTGTAACTACTTACTGCTCAGTTCTAGCCTTATTCTTTTAGTCTCTGACTTTCGTACACACTGAGCCGGCTCTGTTTGTGTTTATTTAGACTCTAGGCCCTCGTCGGCGCTTGCAACATATGGCTGACTTACGTCAGGCGCATGTGTGAGATGATATAAGCGCGGTCAAACTTCTATGCTCCCTCTGATGAGCCATGTACGGCAGATGTGCTGCCTTTTCACCTTAACTTGGACATATACACTTGTTTTCATTTTAGGTATGTTCATTGTTGTTTATAAATTATCTGACCTTATATGCTGATGAACTACTTGAAGCTTTATCATAACTCGTACTGTTTGGACATATTGTTTCATTTTTTAACTCTTAGTAACAACTGAAGATGAGGATGAGACCCGGAAACCGGTTGTGTAAGACATAATAAATGCAAATGTTGTACGCTGTAGCAGAGGTTTCACTATTGAACGGGATTAGTCATTGTTGCTGCCAGAAGTCGCAGTTCCGGCAACTATATTTCGCACCCTCCATGCAATCTGCATGTGCGATTAGAGACAAACCTTTCACAGATCAGAACAGAACAGACAAGCATCTGAACGTGATCAGGAGCTGATTAACTCAGTCTTGAATACTTTACTGTACTGGAATTCCAAAAATATTGCTCGGCCCCTCCCGCCCGAGGTTCGTGTCCTGCCTCGAGCATGGGTGTGTGTGTTGTTCTTCGCATAAGTTAGTTTAAGTAGTGTGTAAGTCTAGGGACCGATTACCTCAGCAGTTTGGTGCCTTAGGAATTCACACACATCAGAACTTTTTTTTCAGTAATACTATACTGGGGCAACCAGAATCTGTGTCGAGGTCCGCCCATCCATAAACTCTGAACTTGCACTCAGAACCAGTGTTGTGTTACCTATAGCTGTCACATGACTTCACACACTGCCTGTGTTGGTTCAGTTTGGTGCTACTTTATCTGGCGCCTGAGAAGATGTTGGCTCCTAGCTGTGAATGTTAAGACGTTCTCACAGCTGTCTTTTTCATCTTCCAGCACTGACTGAGTCTTTGAAATCTTGTAAATGTAACAAAGCTTCATCGAAAATTTATATACATTAATATTCTGTTACACGTTTGCTTCTTAAACTACAAAAATTTAATTTGACAACATACTGCATTACCTCTACACATTTTGAACAAAAATCTGGAAACGCATAGAGAAATGCATGCATCAACATAAAAATCCTGCAGGTAGCACAGTTTTACTTGACCACGGATGGCACCTATGCAATGTCATCAATGCTTCGCAAGTGCCAGTAGTGGACAGAACAATGTTCTTTGTAGTTGTGAGTGCATTACATTAGATCAAATTGCATCAAATTGTTGGTGCCTGTATGGTGGGTTCTTCAGTAACCAAGGTAATCGAAGTATTTAGTGCTTCAAGAGGCACCGTATCAAAGATTCCCATCACATACAATGATGGCGGAAAAAAATCATCTTCTAAGTCACAACGTGGACGAAAATGTGGATTGAGTGATCGTGGCAGACGCTCACTGAAGAGGAATACGATCAAAAATAACAGGACAACAGCTTCAAAAGTCACCCCAGAACTGGAAGTCGCAGACACGAACCCTGTAAACAGCAAAATAACACGAAGGGAGATCAATACGCAAACAGGGCGAGCTGAAATTCCAGGACTGCTCATCAGTGTTGCTAATGCCTGTGACAGGCGTATGTGGTATCGAAGCCTTGAAACCTGGACTATGGAGCAACAGAAGAATGGCATTTGGTCGCATGAGTCTTGATTAACTCTGAGCATAACTTTTGGTCGAGTTTACATCCCAAGAGGGGAACATGACATGTGATGATTTGGGCAGAAATATCGTGGTATTCCAAGGAGGCCAAGGTCACTCTGCTAAGTCGATTACTGCCAAGGATTATGTGACCATTTGGCTGAACATGATCATGCCATGATACAATGTTTGTTCCCCAAAGATAATGCTGTGTTCCAAGATGAGAGGGCCCCTGTTCACACAGCTCGAATCGCAAAAAACTAGTTTTGTGAGCACGAGAATGAGCTGTCGCATCTCCCCTGACCGTTACAGATACCAACTCTCAATATTATGTAGCCCTTGTTGTCTGCTTTGGTGAGAAGAAAGATATGAGATACCTTCAAAAACCATACAGGAGCTGTATTTACCCATTCCGAGACGACTGGAATCTGTTTTGAAAGCCAACCAGTTTAGTCATGTGTTTTTGGTGTCCACCCCAAGTGTATGATAAAATAGACAGTGCTGCAAGCGTTGTTGTAAAACTTCAGCCACATAGACTGACAGGTGAATAATTATTGAAATTTATGACGTTCAAACAATCTTAATCAGTTAAAATCTAAGGCCAAGTTTTGATTCAAATTAGTTATTAGACCTGTGCTGCCTTTGTTCTTAAACAGAGAGATGAGAGCTGTACTAAATTTATTCGTAATTTTTTAGATCATAGGTCCGTATCAATAGTTTCCGCTGACGGGAGCGTCTCCAGACACGTCTTTGGCATGGAGTCTCGTTGACTGGAGTGTCTTCAGTGATCAGTTCCGCTTCGAACGTGTCTGGAGATGCCACGAACAGCGGTGGGATACCACCCTGACTATCTCCCGCCATACCGGTCGACAAACAGCCATGATAGTCTGGGTTGCCATATCATTTCACGGCAGTACCCCTATAGTTGTCATTCGAAGCTCCCTTACAGCGGTACGTCGACGGTATTCTGCGACCCGTTTTGTTGCCCTTCTTGGCAAACCATCATGGGCTTACATTTGAACAAGATAATATCCGCCCGCACAAGCCGACAGTTTCTACCGCTTATCTTCGTGCTTACCAAATCCTACCGTGACCAGCAAGGTCACCTGATCTCTCCTCAAACGAGAAAGTTTGGTGCATTATGGCCTCCTAACTAGCTTTGGATTTTGACAATCCTACGGGTCAATTGGAAATAATTTGGCACGATATCCCTCAGGAGGACATTCAACAATTATAAATCAATGCCAAGCTGAATAACTGCTTACATAAGGGCCAGAGGTGGACCAAAAGTGTTACTGACTTGCTCAATTTGTGAAGCTCTTTGTCTCGAATAAATCATCCAATTTTTCTTAAATTGTAATCGTTTGTTTGCTTATGTTTGTACATGTACATCACATCTACCGATTTCTGTGTTATTCGGATAATTCTTTCGTTGTGAGTCATTTTTCTCTTATGTGTAACAAATCGAAACTCTTACTGTGTTAAGCGTACTGTCTGGTCAAAGTTGTACAGTAAAGTCTCCACTTTTTTTATTTACATTTTTTCAGTCCACTTGATTTTCAGCATTCTTCCGGTTTTCTTACCGTAGCCCATGACTCAATTCCACACAATCTTGCATCATTTTGTGTATCAAACGCTTTTCTGTGTTCACAAATACTACGAAAAATCTTGCTTTGATTGTCAAACCCAACTTCAGGACGGCCTCTCTGGTGCCTTTACGTTTCCTATAGTGAAACATTTCAGCCAACAGATCTTCAGTTTTCTTTCGCATTCTTCTGGCAGCTTGGAAATATGAGCTGTCAAACTGACTGTCCCATTGTTCTTACATTTATCTGCTCTTGCCGTCTTCGGGAATGTCGGGATAATATTGTTCTAAGAGACCGATGACATGTTTCCAGTGTCATAGATTCTGCACACCAACTTGAATAATCGTTTAGTTACCTCTTTCCCCAATGATTTTAGAAATGCCGAATAAATGTTATTTTTTAGAGTATTGAGGGAGAAAGAGATAAATGTTACTGCAAGTATGCTAATTTGTTTTTACACGAAACTGCTACACATTCTTCTAGTTATATTATGACTTCCATAAACTCCAGTTTAAACATTGCGTGGATACAGTGCTCTTGTCTGACATTGAATCCACGGGATGGACTGCCCCTAATACAAAAAAAAGAAAACAAACCCCCTTTTAATGCACATCTATCTTTGTAACTATCGCTATCAGGCGTCCCTCCTCACGTAGAAGATCATACATTATTTTTTCCAGTTCATGTAGGTCAGACAAAGAATAACACAACAACGTGCAATGCTAATGTGCACACTCAGTAAATGATATGAGCACATTATAATTTATTAAAAAGTTCATGATAATTCTCCTAAGCTGTTGCATTTTCTGGTGCGAGGGCGTCGTAATATTAGTGGTACATTAATGTTGCAAGTTTTTTAGTCTATGAAAAAAAGTGATTTTCTGGGCATAATACCACTCACACGAAAGGAATAGATCATTTAAACCAGCTTCTGAAGTCGAGCCACAAATTGAAGTTGGGTACCTCTGCCGCCTATCTTCTGGAGCCAGGTAGGGAAGTTCCCATGATGGAAGCAGGTAATTATGTTGCACGTTAGGTGTCGTCTACCGCATTTCCAAGTCGAAAACACCGATCTTCCAGGAGAAGGACGCTCATTATAGTAAAGGTGGTATCTTTGTTATTGTCTGTTTTTTCACTCTCCTTTCCGCGCGTTGAAAGCCTTCGCTTTAAATCTATGGTCTTGGTCGGACGTAGCGAAATCAGGATTAGGTGGATATCAGTTGAGTCTAAGCGTCCTCTGCGCAGATACCCCACACTCGTTCTGATGATGATGATGATGATGAGCGTTTGGCGTCATTGGCCGGGAGGCCCCTCGCGGGGCAGGTCCGGCCGCCATATCGCAGGTCTTATTACATTCGGCGCCACATTGGGCGACCTGCACGCCGGATGGGGATGAAATGATGATGAACACAACACAACACCCAGTCCCTGAGCGGAGAAAATCTCCGACCCAGCCGGGAATCGAACCCGGGCCCAGAGGACGGCAATCCGTCACGCTGACCACTCAGCTACTGGGGCGGACACACTCGTTCTGTAATTAGGCTTAATGGCCTTGTATGCACAGGAAGTTTAATCATCTTGTGCATTGTGTTCATAAGATGAACGTAGTTTTCTGCCAGTATAACAGAAGCGAACACTTGACGACTCCGACTTGCGGCCTGACGAACTGGACAACTTGCATTAAGTGATTTTGCTTCTGCCGCAAAGAAAATGGACTTTTTTGCACTATACTGCCCCTAACACAAAAAAGAAAACAAGTCACCATTTAATGCACACCTATCTTTGTAACCAATCGCTATCAGGCGTCCCTCTTCACACAGAAGATCATATATTATTTTCTCCATTCCTTGTAGGTCAGACAAAGATTAACACAATAATCTGTTGAGAGTATTACGTAAGCTAGTAAATTAGTTAGTTAGCTAATTAAAATTTCCGTATATCAGTTGCACAATCTATTATTATGTAAAACTACTTCGTTTACAGGCGGTTTATGCACGATTTCTTTGTATGTGTAATTACACGTTGGTCATTTGCACATTACTAAATATCACAGAGGCTTAAACGTAACAAAAATCAATTATTTTTTATTTGTCCCTAAAGGGTACTTATATTACAAGTAAAACAAAAATTTAATAATAAAGGAAACATATTTACAACATGTACAACTCATGATATCAACGTTTAATTAAATTTTCGTCTACAGGATAGGATAAGTTCTTCAGAAGAAATGATCTCAGATTACTTTTAAAATTTGCCTTAAACCTGTCAGATATGTTATGATGAAATGTTTTCGTGGTTGGATACTGAACTCCTTTCTCAACCACTGAGAGCTTTATTGTTATCACATAAATTTGCGTAATAAAGCATTAACGAGTACAGATATGCAAAATGTATTAAGATATTTATTTGTTTTCAAAACCAGCAATTAAGCAAAGAGCAAAAGTTGTTAAATTTGAGAAGTTCACTAACATGTTTGTCCCATTTCAAATTTTTACCAAAATGGACTATCGAAAATCCAGAGGAGAAAAAGCTGGAAGCATTTAAAGTGTGTAAATATACTAGAGAAAGTTTGAAATAACTAAGTGCTAAAAGGTACAGTTGAACAAATATGTCTACGAGGGAAACTCGTCACTAGAAGAAGGATCAGTTTAGTGACACCACTGCTGTAGCAGCCATCAACAGCTAATTTGACACTGGAAGGGGAAAAACGTTAGGAGCAGACAACCACTAGAATGTGTAAAATATTTAGAGAATTTTGGATGTAGCACTTACAGCGACATTGAAAGCTTAGAATAAGGTATGGAAGGATTGATGGCAGCGCCAAAACAATCGAAAAACTGACACCTAAAAAAAAAAATTGTTCGTCCGACAATCTGTAGCATTCTACACTTTATACTAACACACGTGCACCTTCTACATTTGTTGCTGACCTTCTGTTTGTTATGCAGAAGTGAATATAATTCGTTTTATCGAATGTAATGGAAAATCCATTTGCAGAGAAGCACCCATCGATTCTCCTAAAAACATTATTTACATTTCTTTCTGTTGCTGCCTCTCTCTAACAGATTAATAATAACACTTGCAACGGCCTTTCAGGTATGTTAACTAAAGGTTTTTCACGTATACAAGGAGTATGACTGGACAAATAATTGATCCATGTGGAACTCCAACTGTGAGTACTCGACCTTCGCTACAACTTCGACAGTTCAACTGTCTAATTATTCAGCACCACTTTTTGCTTCACTTTTGTTAAATACAATTCAAGCTCGCTGTATGTAACACTAGAATTTCATTAAATGTAAGTTCTCTAGAAGAGTGAAACGATCAAATGTTTTGGCGAGGTCACAAAAAATACCAATTGGTGATCTTTAGTGATCCGAGAAGTAAAATACGTGTATTACAGCGTCGATATTTCAGCTCGAGAAGAGCGTGAATTTATAGAAACAAACAAATGACATCTGTCAGGATGTCCATACTCACGGAAGGAGAGGTGTGTGAACATGTGGTAGTGCGCGCTGGCGGCGCCCGCCTCGACGCCGAGCAGCGTCACGCTGTGCGGGTTGCCGCCGAACATGGGGCCGTTACGCAGCACCCAGCGCAGCGCCATCGACTGGTCCTTGAGGCCCACGTTGCCAGGCAGCGACATATCCCCAGCCGCCAGGAAGCCTGCAAACAGTCGACGGCAAACTCACCGTTGCAGCCTGAGCGAAAGGCGAGAAACCTGGGGCGGAAACGGGATGGGACGAAATTAAGCAGCAAAATTACCGACAGAGAATTCCAGTCCGAAGTAGACGATCAACAAACTGAAAATGAAGTGAGTGATCGAAACAAACTGCAGATCGAAACGAACTGGAGACTAAGTGTTTTGATCCAATTCTTCTTTCAGTCTTCTGACAAGTTCGATGCAGCCCTCAATAAATTAATCTCCTGTGCGAACCTCTTAATCTCAGAGTGGCACTTGAACCCTATGTCCTCAGTTATTTGTTGGACGTAGTCCAAGTTCCGTCTTCCCCTCCGTTTCTTACCTTCTCTACAGCTCCAATACCATGAAAGGTAAACCCTGATGTCATAATCCATGTCCTACCATCCTGTCCCTTCTTCTTGTTAGTGTTTCCCACGCCTTCCTTTCTTCGCCGATTCCGCAGAGAATCTCTGCATTCTTTATCACTCCACCTAACTCTCAACACCTTCCATTTCACCACATCTCAAACGCTTTCATTCCCTTCCTACAGTCTGCGACTCATTGACATCAATGCTTTGCTCCAAACGTACATTCTAAGAAATTTCTTCTTCAAATTAAATAACAGCCAGGAACGCCCACTTCGCAATCGCTTGTCTACTCTTTTATGTCCCCCTTACTTCGTCTGTCACGTGTCTCTTTCTTCCAAGGTCGCAGAATTTCGTAATTTAGTTTACATCATGGGCATCAAATGTGACATTAAGTTTACCATTAATCCCATTTCTTCTGCTCCACATTCCCTTCCTCTTTTTCGGTTTACTCTCAATCCATGGTGTGTGCTCACTCCATTCATGAGGGCTTGCAATTTTTCCTCACTTTCATTAGAGATAGCAATTCCATCGGCGAATCTTATCATTAATATGCTTCTCATTTAATTTTAACCACACTCTTCAACTTTCGGTTACTTCCTTAGTACTTGCCGCACGAGGTAGCCGTGCGGTCTTGGGCGCCTTGCCACGGTTCGGGCGGCTCCGCCCGTCGGAGGTTCGAGGCCTCCCATGGGCATGAGTGTTAGTGGTGTCCTTAGCGTAAGTTAGTTTAAGTTAGATTAAGTAGTGTGTAAACCAAGGGATCGATCACCTCAGCAGTTTGGTCCCATAGAACTTACCACAAATTTGCAAATTTTCCGTAGTACTTTTTCGATGTATAAGTCGAACAGCAGGGGCGAAAGGATGCGTTAAGGGCAAAAGACTTCGTGCCTGTCCTACACAATTTCCAATGGGAGCATTTCGTTCTTGGTCTCCCATTCTAATTGTTTCCTCTTCGTCCTTACACATACTGTGTATTACCCAAATTTCCCCGTAGTTACCCCCTATTTTTCTGACTTTCCAACTTCTTGCACCAGCTCTTTTTCCAAGCTGACAAATTCCATGAACGTCAGATCTTGCATCCATCATCAGGGCAGCGTCGAAACTGTTTCTCTGGTATATCATCCTTTCCTACGCCCAAACAGTTCGCGAATTTTCTTTTCGATTTTTTGTGAATTATTATTGCCAGCAGCTTGGTGCTTGAGCTGTTAAGCTGATTGTGCTATAGTCCACGCACTTGTCTGCCATTGTCAACTTCGGTATTTTGTGGATGATATTTTTCCGAAAGTCTGAGCGTATGCCTCCAGTCTTCTATACATATACACCAACTAGAATAGTTTGGTTCCACTTCCCACAATTATTTTTAGATATTCTGAATGACTTTTGTTTATCCCTTGTGCCTTATTAGATACCTGGTAAAAATGGTTCAAATGGCTCTGAGTATTATGGGACTTAACTGCCGAGGTCATCAGTCCCCTAGAACTTAGAACTACTTAAACCTAACTAACCTAAGGACATCACACACCTCCATGCCCGAGGCAGGATTCGAACCTGCGACCGTAGCGGTTGCGCGGTTCCAGACTGTAGCGCCTAGATACCTGGTATTCCAAAGCTCCGTTCAGCACTGAGTCTCGTTCTGCATCCCCATGCATGCATATCCAGAGGAATATTGCATCATAATTCGGAATAACACAGGAACTGCTATGTTGTGCGGGAATATACACAATGGATGTACGAGTACAGGTTGTAGACACGTGGTTGACGACACGCAGAAGTTTGAGGCTAGCCTTGAGTCGTGCTGGCATAGACTAATGATAAGGCGACCGCTGGCGATAAGCGGGAAATCCGGGTTCGAGTCCCAGTCCCGCACAAATTTTCATTGTCGTCATTCCATTCTACAGGTGATGGTTGAACATACTCGCAATTGCGAATACATTTAATGTATTTCATAACGGCTGTAGTCGTCACAGTGCTTGTTCTTTTCGACAGGCATGCACGTCCAAAGGAACCCTGCATCATAATTCGGAATGATATAGGCACTGCAACATCGTATGATGAACCCCGGCTGAAATGTTCCCTTGTTTCCGGGCCTTTTCCAACTAGAAATCTTCCTCTTCTAATTTTTGAACAGCGTATTCGCGGTGACCATCTGAAATTTGTTGCAGCGCTCAATTAGTCTTTCTCCTATCTCATTCCTGCTGCCAAACCCATATTTTTCGTTAACCGTTCCTTCTATTTCTTCCCCACTACCGCGTTCCAGTCCCCCATGACTTTTAGATTACTACCGCACTGAATTACCCGTTCACTGCCTCGTATACTTTCTCTCGCTCTGCATCTTCTGCTTGTGACATCGGCATGAAGACCTGAACTATTGTTTTTGGCGTTGGTTTGCCAATGATACTGATGAGCTCTGTTCACAGTAACTCTCATAACGAAGTAACTTTCACAATAAATCAAATAATCCTACACCCCTCATACCATTTTCTGACGCTGTTGATATTACCCTTCTCTTCACTGTCCCCCACTATGTCTAGGCTGTGCCTTTGCATTTCCCCTTTCAGATTTTCTAGCCTCCCTGTCACTTTCAGACATCTCCGACTCGTAGAAGGTTACCCTTTCTTTAGCTTTCTAATCTATTTTTCTCCGCCCCCCCCCCCCCCCCCCCCCCGGATATCTGAATGGGCGAGTAATCAGGAATCTTTTGCCAGCGTATAAATCGTCATGATACTATTTCAGTTACAGGTCACACCACGTGTCCTGTGGATACACGTCATATGTCTTTAATGCTGTGGTTTCCATTGCCTTCTGCATCATCATGTCGTTGATCACTGCAGATTCTTCCGCCTTTTAGCAGCAGTTTCCTGAAGCTCTGCACATTCCTAGGCCCTCTTTCAAAATGTCGTTGACAGAACGAGGGTGACTCCTTATACTGGAAGTCTTCCACCGCCGTTGCTGATGGTTTTTGTCAGAAATTTAAGCAGTGGATGGGATCGAACACAGAACGCAAGGCGTTTTGACTCCTAGTCAAAGATATCACCACGGATACAATGATTATCACCGTGTTCTTTTGTTTTTATATTTTATACGATACACGCCTGTATCCAGCGGAATTTATCAGAGTAATATGTTATTTTTTAAATATCTTCGATGAGCTTTAAAAATATTTAAAATAATTTTTAAATTTCAGCATTTGTAAAAATGTGGAACATTCTACAAAGGAATTACTGGATGGGAGAAATACATGAATGGATGCGTAAAGAAACAACAAAGGGATTTCAATCCCTCTATAAGACCTCGACCTCTCACTAATGTTGTCTTCACTGTTGTTGAATACAACGGGGACCATGATGCAGTATGTGACTTTAGTTATCATATTATTCTTTTTTATCATTGAATTTGTAGTTGTTTGGCAGATCTTGTAGAATATATAAAGAATTTTTTGTCTTCTCTTTTTATCCGTAACTGTCTAAAGACGATCACTGGCTGGTCGAAACGACGACAGTACCATTTGAGTTGTAAGTAGGCTGTTTATGTTTTCTTATTGGCAACGCTACGTAGCGCACTGTATGAAAATCACTGGCTGTGCTGTGTGCAGTCTGTGGCTAGTTTGCATTGTTGTCTGCCATTGTAGTGTTGGGCAGCGGCAGCTGGATGTTAACAGCGCGGATGTAGGGAGAGAGATGGCGGAGTTTTGAAATTTTTAAGACTGGATGTCATGAACTCCTATGTATATTATGATTTTTCAACACTATTAAGGTAAATACATTGTTTGTTCTCTATTAAAATCTTTCATTTGCTAACTATGCCTATCAGTAGTTAGTGCCTTCCGTAGTTTGAATCTTTTATTTAGCTGGCAGTAGTGGCGCTCGCTGTATTACAGTAGTTCCAGTAACAAAGATTTTTGTGAGGTAAGTGATTTGTGAAAGGTATAGGTTAATGTTAGTCAGGGCCATTCTTTCTTAGGGATTTTTTGAAAGTCAGATTGCGTTGCGCTAAAAATATTGTGTGTCAGTTTAAGCACAGTCGTGTCTAATTGTTCTAAAGGGGACGTTTCATATGTCGACCCTTAGCCGAGGATACCTCACTGGAATCTTCTGATTTTTTTCTTGTAGTTTGTGTAATTAGTGTAGCTATTGTTTATTGCTAGCGCGTAATTGTAGAGAGAATCTCCTTTGTAGTTGCAGTCTTTCATTGTTGTACAGTAAAACAGTTGTGGCATGCATGTAGATTTGCACCAAGTATTTCGCAGCTGCGCTTGCAATTAACTAGATATTATTTTCAGTGCTATGTTAATATGTTCTCTTATTTTTGCTCTTCAAATTGTGTTTTTCTGTGTTATCGTGTGAAATATTGTGACAATAATGGCGTGTGAAAAACGTAACACTAGGCTCCAAAGCAAACTGAGAAATAATAGTGACGACGAGCGTAGCTTATTAGCACCACTGTGTAGTGAATTAACAGACATTCGAAGTAGTAATTTGGTAATTGTGCATAGGGAAATGGAGCGGGCGGCAAATAATGGTGTAGACAGTGAAACAGGTAGTGAACAGGGACGTATTATCGATCGATCGGTCAGCAACAGCTCGCCTCAGGAATCCGAAATGACAGAACACAATATTGCAAATACTGTAGACTTAGGTTTTGGTTCCTCACCGTTTTCTCAAATGAGTTAAGACACATTTTCTGCTTGTCAAAATGTGAATGTTGCCGGTGAAAATGCACTGCCAAAAAGCGTAGACAAACAGATTCCAGACACTAATACATTATTATTGCAATTAATGCAACAAATGGAACAAAATCAGAGACAAACACAGCAAAAGCTTCGAAAGTTAGACACAATGGAACAAAATCAGAGACAAACACAGCAAAACCTTCAAAAGTTAGACACAATGGAAGAAAATCTTCAAAAGTTAGACACAATGGAACAACACCAGAGACAAACACAGCAACAGTTAGACGCAATGGAACAAAAGCTTCAAAAGTTAGACTCAGTGGAACATAAGCTTGAACAAACACGTGAAGATTAAACTACTGAGTTACATAACTTTGAATCGAAATGTCAAAAAGTCTGTAATGATGTAAAAACACAAATTTGTGAGCATTTTCAACCTATTTTTTCGCGGCATGAAAATGCATTACAGAATCACGAAGCAGCCATAAAAGAACTGCAAACTATTGTTCATGAAAATCATGAGACCTTGCAAGCTAAAATTGACTCAGTTGCATCTACCGATTCGGTTACGCAACTTGTAAAAACTCAGGAAAACTTAAAGGACACAGTAGATACTCTGAAAATTGGTTCAGAAACACACATGGAGGAAATTAGTTCATTATCAGAGAAAGTAGTTGAACTTTCGGATCAGCTAAATAATTTATCTACGAAGGTAGGTGATAATCTGAATGACACAAAACCGGTAGTCTTTAATGACACAGAAGAGTGCGAACAAATTAGGAAATTCAAACAAAATCAGAAACAAATAAATACGCAACACCAAAGAGAAATCCAGGAAGTACAAGATCAGCTGACACAGGTAATACAAGAATTACGTATTTCAGAGGACACTCGCGCCCCAATACGGGAAGAGGGACATAGAAATATGGAAAAACCACAAATTAATAACACAGGGCATTTCAGAAATTATGAAAGAAATTGGCAAGGTGCACCGAATTTTGAAATGGAACCGCCGACACGACGTAACAATGACCGACATGCGACTCGCCGACATGATGATTTTGACTATAAGCTGTTCATTACTACACGTAAATTTAAAACGTTTAAGAATTCTGGCAACGACATTCATCCACAAGCGTGGCTCCATCAATTCTCTCATTGTTTTCCTCCCAACTGGTCATTAGAGCACAGATTAGAATTTATGTGTGGCTATTTAGAGAATGAACCAGCTGTAAGAATGCGATCAGTCATTCACGATTGCCACAGTGAAGGAGAATTTTATCATGCCTTCCTCTCAGCATATTGGTCTCAAAATACACAAGACCGAGTAAAACATAGCATCATAATGATGAAACATTTCGAACAATCTGAATTTTCCAGTCTTGTGAAATATTTTGAAGACATGTTGCACAAGAATCAATACCTGTCAAACCCATACAGCCCCTCAGAACTCATCCGCATTCGCTTAATCAAATTACCTGAACATTTACGACATATTATTTTGGCAGGACGTTGCAAAGACGACATTGAAGCTTTTCAGGGACTCTTACAAGAATTATAAATTGACACTGACAATCGCGGAACGCGAAAACAGGAACACAACAATTATAGGTCACATCCGTCGCAATTCCGCGATGAAAGAAATAATAACTGGACACGACAAGACTATTCTCACAACACAAATCGTGACCAAAACAGACACCACCCGTATGACAACCGTTGGCAGAGCAGTAATAATTACAGGGGAAGATCACCTCTACGCGGTAGTGACTATCACAGAGACAATCAGAGAAACAGACAATATGGGAACCAAAATAATTATTATCAAGGGAGACAGAATAACTTTAGACGCAACGGTCCAGCGCGCAGTTACGATTCAGTGAGAAATTCTCCACCACGTGACCGACAAGAAAGAAACTACGGAATCTACCGACATGACGACAGACGATATGATCGTAACGACAGAGCTGAATTGCATCAGAACTGGCGGGATTCAAACAGAGCAGGGCCCTCTCGACAAGACGAATTTGTAGAAGTTAGGTCTCCAAATCCCAATAACGACGCGCGCTAACAACGAGACAATAGGCAATGACTCATACCGCTGGCAGCCACAAAGCGTACGTATGAAACTGACGACGCAGCTGCCGTAGCTAGTAATTACGTAAGAATGGAAGACATTAGAGACATCTTACTCCAGGAACACGACGTAAAACATAACAACATTGCATATCCTGTGATTCACATTACAGTAAATGACATAAAATTTACGGCAGTACTTGACTCTGGCAGTCCCATTTCAGTAATTAGTGAAACAGCCTTTAGCAAATGCAACAAATCGAATGATTGTCCCACACTTCCGTTACGTAAGATTAAATTACAAGGTGCAATCTTTGGAAAAAGTGTAGATGTGCGCCAACAAACCAACTTATAATTCTTTTGTCAAAGCCACAGCTTCTCTATGAACTTTCTTATTGTTCCATTATTGTCGACGGAAATTATATTGGGAGTAGACTTTTTTAATGAATACAAAGTAATCTTAAACTTTCACGATGCTGAAATAAGTTTAGAGAAAGAAGGTAGGTCAATAGCTTTGAAATTTGAAGATTGGCTCTCAAACCATGACGAGGAAATTAATCGGCTTTACCTTCTGTTAGACAACAGTTCGGAATTTTCTACGGAACTAGACACTAACAATCACTCTGCAGGTACTGACAGGGATGATATCGACGGCATATTTGAAACTAATGAGTTAATTCAGAATAAAATTCAAACAATTGAGAATTGTAATGACACTGATAGGCAGGACCTTTTTGAGATTTTACAAGCACATTCCACAGTTCTTACTCACAAAACAGGAACAATCAAGCAATTTCAATACCAATTTTGTGTTCGTGAGCAAACTAAATTTTGTGTTAGACCATACGTAATTCCAGCACATTATAGGGACCGTGTTAGAACAGAAATACAATCTATGCTTGACGAGGGCATTATTGAGCCTGCAGTAAGCTCATACAACAATCCATTACATGTTGTTGAGAAGAAAAATGGATCGATCAGGCTTGTCTTAGATTCGAGACAAATCAATACTATCATCATTCCTGAAACAGACAGGCCGCAAACGATGGAAGAACTTCTTCAAAATTTTAATGGCGTAAAAGTGTTGTCTTCTATTGATCTCAGATCCAGCTTTTATCAGATCGAACTTCATCCAGAATGTAGAAAATACACAGCTTTCCTTTGTTTCGGCGTTTGTTATCAGTTTCGGAAACTTCCTTTTGGTTTGAACATTTCTTCGGCAGCATTCATTCGCGGGCTAAATTCCATATTACCTGAGTTCTTAAAACGTCACATCACCTTATATGTGGACGATATTCTGATAGCAGAAGCCTCATGGGAACAACACAATCGCATCCTCAACAGCGTGTTACATATTTTTGCAGAATCTGGAATTACAGTTAACTTGGAAAAGTCTGAATTTGGTAGGACAAAGGTGAAGTTTTTGGGACATATTATTTCTTCTGAAGGTATTCAGCCGGATCCTGAAAAGTTAGAAGCAGTAAGAGTCATTCCAGTTCCATCCACAAAAAAACAAGTCCGCAGTTTTCTAGGTCTTGTAAATTTTTACCGTCGTTTTCTGAATATGCAAATTCTAGTTACACCAAAACTTTGTTCTCTCACTGGAAAAAATAATATTTGGAACTGGGACGAACAAGCACAGTTGGAATTCAATTCTTTGAAAGAATCGCTACTTAATGCGCCAATACTAGCTCATCCAGATCTGTCTCAAGATTTCTGCCTTAGCACGGATTCTTCTAAAGTCGGTCTTGGTGCTCATTTATTTCAAGAAGCCATAGAAAATGACACTACTGTTCAGAAAACCATTGCTTTTGCTAGCCGAGTGCTAACAAAATCTGAAAAAAATTATTCCGTTACTGAATTAGAAGCTTTAGCTATCTTTTGGGCATTTAACAAATTCCGTTTCTTTCTTTCTGGTAAGCACGTAAAAGTATACAGCGATCATCGTGCATTACAATTTCTTATGTCTTCAAAATTAAATCATGACAGGTTAAAACGTTGGGCATTGTTTCTGCAAGAATTCCGCTTCACAATAGTCTACATTCCCGGCAAGGAGAATATTGTTGCGGACGCACTGTCACGCGCACCGGCTGGGCTTGAGAAAAGTAGCACAGAAGGCAACCTCGAGAAAAATTTCAGTATTCTTTACATTCAGAAAGTCGCCTTTGAAAACTTCATCACCACATCTTTAAAGGACATTGCTCATGAACAAGATAAAGATCCGATTTGGAAAGACATCAAGAGCAAATGGCATGAAAAGACACACACACAGATTCGGCATTATTACCTGGTTAGAAACAACATACTCTTCAAACGCTGCACTGTTGATGACAAGCTATGGGTACTTTGCATTCCAGACGATTTTGTTAATAAGCTCATTTGGTACATTCATTTCAGCTACGCACATTTTGGTCCACGAAAATGTTATTATATTCTTCGAACGACTTGTTATTTTAACAATATGGAAAAGAGAATTCGAAGAGTCTTGTCTATTTGTAAACTTTGTCAAAAGGCGAAACCATCTACTGTCTCACATCGTGCTCCGTTGTTTCCTATTATTCCTTCTAAATTAAAAGAATTTGCTGCTGTTGATCTCTTGGGACCGCTTGTCAGAACATCTAATGGATTTTCGTACGTTCTAGTTGCTGTTGAACTTACTTCAAAATTTGTTTCTTTCACTCCGTTACGTAAAGCCACTGGACGGTCTGTATCCAACGCCTTTGTTAAAAATTTCTTACGTGAAGTTGGACACGTTAGTAAAGTCATTTCAGATAACGGACCGCAATTCAGATCTGCTGTTTGGTCACGCATGCTTCGGAATCATAAAATCAAACCTGTTTTTATTTCATTGTGCTCACCACATTGTAACCCGTCTGAACGGATTATGAAAGAAATCAATAAGCTTTGCAGACTTTATTGTCACAGAAAGCATCAGCATTGGGACAGATATTTACAATTATTTCAAAACGTGCTGAATGAAATGCCTCACGACTCCACTGCTTTACCACCTACTCTTGTACTAAAGAATGAAGAACCACCGAACAGAATCAGAGAGCTTGTACCTTTCCCGAATACACGTAAACTTCGACACAAAGACATAATTGATTTGGCTATTATAAATATAAAATCTGCAGCAGACAAAAGGAGAAAACTACACGGTAAAGCAAATGCAAAGAAATTATATATTGGTCAGAAAGTTCTCATTAAAGCTCATTCATTGTCACATAAGAAGAAACACTTGAGTCACAAATTCTTTCTAGTCTACAATGGACCTTACAGAATCCGACGTATACCACATGATAATTGCGTTGAAGTTGAAACTCTGCGTACTAGGAAGAGTAAAGGTTTACACCACATTTCACATGTAAAACCGTTTATTGAAAGATAATCTGCTTTTTAACTTTGTCTTTGCCATAAAACTTTTCACTTCACATTTCTAGTATGCTTTGTCAGAATTAAGAAACTGTTAACATGCAACAATATTTGAAGTTAAATATCCAGTCAAGAACCAAGAAAACTTATTTAAACAGAAATTATTAATGCATTGTTATTGCGAACAGACGACACAGTGTAATTGTGTGTGTACATTCTTGCTTGTTAGTTGCACGATTACATAACGACTATAAGGCTCACATACTTAGAACATTTACCAGTACTGCTAATGAGATTTTAATGCAACATTTTGGTTTACTTGAAAATACATTCTGGATTTAAAGTACTTTCTGTGAGATACCAGATGACACAGTGGTTAGTTTATGTGACAGCTACACGATTTTATCACGACACTACTAATGAGTGACAATTTACAATGTTGCTTTTGCGGTGTTTCTGTTTTATATCTGCACAGTTTTTCTGAATTATTCTGGAAAGTAAAACATGTTTTAGTAGTTACTTTTGTGGTATAGCAACAATGAGACAGCCTTTTTCGTGGCACAACAATACGTTACTGTACAGTACTTTCTTCATCACGCCAATAAGCATAATAACTACGATATCTATTCGCAAAGCATTTCACTTTTGTTTATCATGAGGTAAGTACATAGACTTCTGCAGAACGTAGCTTTCGGAGGACGATAACTACGACACTTCCACAGAGATTATGTTGCAACAAGACGCACAGTTTAGCGCTACAGGACACGCATTTGAGTGATTAATTTTGTACTTAAACCATTTATTTTTCAAGATTTTTGAATTACAAAGAAAGTTTTCCGTGATACATTTCATTCCAGTGCTGTAATCTGTAACACCTGAGGGTATAATTACATTAATCCTCAGGGGGTACACGCTTACTTTGTGTATCATGTGTTTGGCAAGCACAAGGAGCCCTAGCTAATATGGTATTTGCTTACACAACTTTACACATCGGTACCATATTTCTCTAACACATAAATTACGCAGATATCTGATCATTTAACTGAGAGAGACAAACATTTATTTTAATACATCAGTGACAGATGTTTACGTAATTACACAGTTGGATAACTTCACACTTATGAAATTGAATTTTGTCTGTACTTTGCAAACTGTTAATTTTTTTATTTTTTTTTGGAACCATTGTGATACTACGAGAGCTTTGAATGATGTATTTGGTATGGGATCATGATTTTTAAAGTACGTTTGACGTAGATGACACTTTTGACATGAGCAGAGAATTTTTTTAGGTTTTGAAATTATTGAAGGAAGCTACGACGATTTTGAGATTTGACTGAGGTGTTATGACGTTATTATTACGATGACTATGTGTATTATGCTGTTGCGGTATGTTTATGATCAATAAGCTGATGCTATATGAGTTATTTGATTATGCCACGTGTCTGTTATGATGAAATATTGAAGAAGTGTCGACGAATAAGGTAAGGAATAATGAGAAGTGGTTAGGGACCCAGGTTTGTGAAAAAGATTGTTGGAAACCAAGAATCGTACTTTAAGAGTTATGAAATGTATGTAAATGCGTGAATGTATTACAATGCCGATGAAAATTTTTTGGACACTGTTATATCAATAGGATTTTGTTTCTACAAATTTGTAACGCAAATTCTTGACCTGTGAAATATTTTTATATGAGACTGTCACTGTAGCGGAAACTGCTGTCGTAAATATTTCAGTAAGAAAGGTAAGTGACCTTGACGTAATGCGGTTTGGGCGCCCAGCTGAGAGGTAGTCGTCTGACAAAAGAAAGCCATTAGGTGCAAAAAAAAAGGCCATTATCCTCGCTATTGACATTTCTTTGTCCAAGAGCATCGCAAATACGACACGCTCAAACTTGAAAACATATGATTACACTGTGGAGCTCTTAATTTATGATATTTACTAAAATGCCTAGTGAAATGATGAGAAATATTTTATATCTATTGTCTTTGTAGTTGAGAGATTGCTCATTTTGTTTAATATCTAGTTTCTAGCTGCACTGCAGCATTGGTTAAAATAAAATTTTATGGATGTACTAATATAGATATCTTATGCCTACAGATCCAGTAAATAATAACTTAAAAAAAAAACGAAGGAGCGCAAAAAGACATTTCCCTTCACAGGACTTGCATACATAATTTTCTTTTCAACTACTTGGTAATATTTTTCGTAGAATAAGTTGTGGTACACCACTTTAATTACATAGACATTATGATATGATTATACATTTCCTGTATCTGATTTGTTGTCTTTAGTGTACTATTTTTTCTGCTTGACCTTTGTCATGCTTAGGTATAAGTTATAGCATTTACTGCTGCTGCTTGCCAGGCATAGTGTTACTGAATTTGACTTTGTATTACTCTGTTAAGCCAGTTTTACTACTGATTTATTTTTATTGTTTGCTGCACATTGCCTTATATTAGATGTAATTTTGCAATTGCTCTGCTAATTTATGCTGCTTGCTTTGGCATTTGTATTTTTTATCATTGCTGTTTGTGTTAATTGTTTTGTGCTGCTGCATTGCCTCGTCCCTTAGTTTAGCATCTGAGCTGAGTAGATTTAAGTTAGCTCAAGAGGGGGTAGACTATACAAGAGAATGAGTTGTGATGAATTGTAAGAAATGCTTTGAGAAGTCATACGAAAAAAGTACAGAAAGCAGGTATAGATAGGACTTTTTGGAAATAATGAAGAACGAAGGGAAATCTCCGAGAAGTAAAGAAAGTTTTGTTTGCAAAATACTGCAGTAAAAGAAACCCTGTCCTTTCCTTGTGTTATCCTACTATGTGTTTGTGTTCCCTTGTGTATTTGTGTTTTCCTGTCTTTATGTGTTTATCTGATAAGACTTATGTTGTAGAATTTTTTTAGTACTAAGCTACATTCACTATGATGAGGAATACTGTTATCCTCAAATATAAATTGCATTTATAATATGTTATTTACTTTGTAAAGATGTTTAGACATTATTTATTTATTCTGTTTTGTTTTAATGCTCATGTGTGAAGGTGATGTTGCAAAAGTTATTCTCATCTTTCATGTATGTACTTACGTCATAATTCCTGTAACACTGATGTACATGTTTATTTCTATTCTTTTGTAAAGCCTGTACTACTACAGATGTTATCTATATTATTATGTTTTTAATGATGTTTTCTGTATCTTTGTAATTGTATTCTCATGTTATAAAATTGTAATTGTCACCAGTTCATCATATTATTAACTTGTAAGTTACATTTCACTGCACACGTTTCTGTTGGTCATAGTATATGGACAATATTTGAGAAGTAGGGACTGTTAGTGTTTGCACGTGTGTTAATAATTCAGCAAGGGACTGGATAACAGCATTTCTGGTTCTAAGGACAATTTCAAAAACTTTGTGAGTGCACAAGTGGTGGTTTATGGACTTGCTATATTCTCCGCAAGACTCTTCGATGGTGATTGTGCACCTGCACAGTCGCAACAGATGGCTGCTGGCCGTCTCTACAAGGACTACAGTGGGTCTGCATCTTTGATGGCCCACCAGTACCATTATTTCTACAAGGACTACAGTGGGTCTGCACGTTTGATGGCCCACCAATACCGTAATCTCTACCAGGACTACAGTGGGTCTACACTGTGATGACCTACCTACCAGTAGTCTTCAAAACTTCGACTGACTCTGTGGTGGGTTTGCACTGTTGTGGCCCATTACCTGTCAGCATGTCGAGAGTCAGCATTGTCTTTCTGTTGAAAGGACAACACTACTTCTTCAAGACTGCATGGAAATCCACCGCTTCCATGTGCATTTTCTTTTACTGCTCAGACTTTGAGAAAAACACTGCAATTTTCCTGTGATGAACAATCTGGACTGTCTTTATAGACTGTGAGAAAATTTTAGCTTTTGACCAACATTGTATTAATAAGTGTGTGCATTTGATTTCTTTGTTATTGTAATTATGGAAACTTTTATCAAATCATTATTGGCCACTGCCCAAAACAATTTGTAAAATTTTTTGTGGGGAGCATGGGGGCTATGTAAGTAGGCTGTTTATGTTTTCTTATTGGCAACGCTACGTAGCGCACTGTATGAAAATCACTGGCTGTGCTGCGTGCAGTCTGTGGCTAGTTTGCATTGTTGTCTGCCATTGTAGTGTTGGGCAGCGGCAGCTGGATGTTAACAGCGCGTAGCGTTGCGCAGTGCGGAGTTTTGAAATTTTTAAGACTGGATGTCATGAACTCCTATGTATATTATGATTTTTCAACACTATTAAGGTAAATACATTGTTTGTTCCCTATTAAAATCTTTCATTTGCTAACTATGCCTATCAGTAGTTAGTGCCTTCCGTAGTTTGAATCTTTTATTTAGCTGGCAGTAGTGGCCCTCGCTGTATTACAGTAGTTCCAGTAACGAAGATTTTTGTGAGGTAAGTGATTTGTGAAAGGTATAGGCTAATGTTAGTCAGGGCCATTCTTTCTTAGGGATTTTTTGAAAGTCAGATTGCGTTGCGCTAAAAATATTATGTGTCAGTTTAAGCACAGTCGTGTCTAATTGTTCTAAAGGGGACGTTTCAGAGTATGTTAAATACATGGAGTAATGAAGCTGCTAAATTCACTAGGCAAGTCGGCGAGGAGAGTGCCAGAGTTAACTTACAGATCATTCAAAAGCCCATAACAGACCAAAGTCGATGTGAGCCAAAAGTCGTAGTACCAGAACCAAAATTCACAAGCGTGAAAGAAACATGAGAACCAGGTAGAATAGCAGGTAGCGAGTCGTCACCTTACTAAGAGCTTCACTCAGTACATTACAGTAACGAATAGCGAGCATCGCCGGCTGTTTAACACATCTTCTCCAGCGCCGGACAGTGCTACCCTTTCCTCTGCCAAGGTGGAATCGATGTCGGCATCGTAAGACACCAAATGCTTGAAATGATATCCAAAGGAAAACTAGTCTTAAGCCAAATGAATCCGTTCGAAAGCGGCAGAATAATTAGTGTCGAGGAAATGCGTTTCTCGCGCTGCATTTTGTCTTGTACAGGACGTGTTGCTACGACTGTGCTGCACTGTGTGGAAACATTGACTAGAAAAAACTGGTATTAACAGCAATGAGTGGGTACTGGACCTCGCAGTGTTACCACGTCAGTGACCATTGCCATCTTCTGCAGTCCACATAGCTTCTTCTACAGAGTTAAGAAGTCATTGGATCACCTGTGACGTGTGTGATCCGGTTTAAGGTGCGCTGCTCTTAACTTGAGTGCAGAGACGACAGGAGCCATGCAATTTCCGCTGCAGGAATTCTTCTCCCCAGGCACTCATCTGACATATCACTCATCGAACATGTCTTACCGGCTTTATGTTACCCTGATCATCATCGTGCATCTAATCCGCCGAATAAGCCAAAACCAGGTAATAACGATTTTTGAGAACAGTGGAATCTTATTCGGAAATAATTGTGCTTCTCTCTGTACGTTTAAGGTTCTCTCGACGTCATGGGAATGATGGAAACAAAGTAAACTTGTACACCTTGATCGAACGTCATTGATATCAAACAGAAGAAGAAGCATTTCAACACCCATATCTGTCATGAAAGCGGAACTGGCAATTTCCCCACTCCTAACAAGAAGAAAGTTCGAAACCACTTATGTGCCTGTACATGTTGAGTGTCAGATCCTCTATAAGTGCCCGCCGGAGTGGCCAAGCGGTTCTATGCGCTACAGTCTGGAACCGCGCGACCGCTACGGTCGCAGGTTCGAATCCTGCCTCGGGCAGGGATGTGTGTGATGTCGTTAGGTTCGTTAGGTTTAAGTAGTTCTAAGTTCTAGGGGACTAATGACCTCAGAAGTTTAAGTCCCATTGTGCTCAGCTCCATATGAACCATTTGAACCTCTATAAGTCAACCACTACTATGGAAATTGCGCTGGTTACTAAGTCTCATACAGACTGTCATACTGATCGAAAAAATCCAAATATCCACATCTATACTCCACAAACCACCTTGCGGTTTGTAGCGGAGGGTACTTTGACTATCACTGTCACTTCCCCCTTAACTGTTCAAGTCACGAATAGTTCGCGGGAAGAACGATTGCCGGTAGGCCTCCGTATGGGCTCGTATCTCTCTAATTTTATCTTCATGGTCGTTTCGCGAGATATACGTGGGACTCTTCTAGGAACGCACACTCTCGGAACTTTAATAATAATCAACACCCTGACGCAGAGTGCCTCTCTTGCAGCGTCTGCCACTGGAGGTGGCTGATAATCTCTGTGAAGCTTTCGCCCTCACTAAACAAAACTGTAACGAAAGGCGTTGCTCTTCTTTGGATTTTCTCTGTTTCGTCTAGCAGTCCTGTCTAGCAAGCAGCCCGTACTGACGAGAAATATTTAAGTATTGGCCGAACGAGTGTTTTGTAAGCTACGTCCTTTGTTGATGGACTACATTTCCTGTGGATTCTTCCAATAAATCTCAGTCTCCCATCTGTAGTAAATTTTATGTGATCATTCCACTTCAAATCACTCCGTAGGCATACTCTTGGATAATTTATAGAACTAGTTGCTTCCAGTGATTGTTCTGCAATTGTGTGATCATACAATAAACGGTCTTTATGTATTCGCAATACGTTACATTTGTTTATGCTGAGAGTCAATTGCCACTGCCTGCACCTAGTGAAGACGCTCGGCAGGTCTTGCTACAGTTTTCTAGCGTCCTAACTTCTCTGTCTACAACAGTACCATCAGCGATAAGTCTCACAGAACTTTAGGCATTATCTACTAGCTATTTATACATATTGTGAAAAGACCTTTAACACTCCCTGGGACACGCCCGAAGTTACTTTTGTGTCTGAAGTTTTGTCTCCGTTCACAATGACACGCTACAGTCGCAGGTTCGAGTCCTGCCTCGGGCATGGATGTGTATGCTGTCCTTAGGTTAGTTACGTTTAAGTAGTTCTAAGTTCTAGGGGACTGATGACCTCAGATGTTAAGTCCCATAGTGCCCAGAGCCATTTTTCACAATGACATGCTCTGTTCTATTTGCTAGAAAATCTTCTATCAAGTCACACAGTTGGTAGAATATTTCCTAAGCTGGAATTTTCTTCGTTAGATAGCAGTGTGGAACTGTATTGAACGCCTTCCGGAAGTCAAGGA
Source organism: Schistocerca americana (assembly GCF_021461395.2). Taxonomy (NCBI): domain Eukaryota; kingdom Metazoa; phylum Arthropoda; class Insecta; order Orthoptera; family Acrididae; genus Schistocerca; species Schistocerca americana. Next base: position 372,555,328 of record NC_060122.1, on the reverse strand, counting down.
ACACGGCATCTACCTGGACGCCTGTATCTACTGCTTTCTGGGTCTCATGGATTAACAGAGCCAGCTGGGTTTCACACGATCGTTGTCTTCGCATCCCATATTGATTCCTGCAGAGGAGATTTTTGGTCTCCAGAAATGTCAGTTCGCGAATATAAAACATGTTTCAAAATTTTATAACTAACCGACGTCAGAGATAAAGAAAGGCCTACAGCTTTCTGTGTGTGTTCGGCGACCCTTCTTGAAAACGTGAATGATGTGTGCTTTTTTCCAGTCGTCGGGAATACTTGACATACGGTACACTGCTGTTAGAAGAAGGGTACGTTCTTTTGCATACTCTATGTAGAATCGTATTGGCATTCCGTCATGTCCAGTGGCCTTCCCTCTCCTGAGTGGTTTCATCCGCTTTACTAACCCATGGTCACTTATTTCGATATCAGCCAGTCGTTCGTGAGACGGTTTAAGGTAGGCACTACAGTGTGATCTTCCTCTGTGAGACAGTTTTTGGCGCCGTCCTCCGTTTCCGTGCCATTATGGTTAAAGAGTGTCTGGACAGATGACTTTGATGCGGTTACTGATTTAACATAAAACTAAAACTTCTCAGCGTTTTCTGTCAAATCAGTAGACAGAATTTTACTTTAGAATTTGTGTGAATGCTTCACGCACTGCTCCCCTTACCCTAATTTTGGTTTCGTTTAGTTTTTATCTGCCTGTGAGGTTGTGGCTAAGTTTAAATTTGCAGCGAAGCTCTCTTTTGCTTTCGTAGTTGCTTTCTGCCATGGTCGTCGAACCACAGCGGGTCTTTTCGAGCTCTGACAACTTTTATTGCCACATACTTGTCTAAAGCGTGTTGTACAACGCGCTTCAACTTTGTCCATTGATTCTCAACGTTCTTAGTGCTGGAATTGAAATTTTCGTATTGACCACTCAGGTAATCCGAAATTTGTTTCCTGTCGCTGTTGCTAAGCAAAAAGTTCTTCCTGCCTTTCTTTGTATTCCTATTTACAGCCCTATTCAGATATGTTGTAATGACCTTATAGTCACTGATTCCCTATTCAAAGTAAACTGAGTTGAAAAGTTCAGGTCTATTTGTCACCAGCAGGTTTAAAGCGTTATTTCCACGGGTCGGTGGTCTGGTTAACTGCCTCAAGATAATTTCGGACAAAGAAAATTTCACATGATCCTCTGTCTCTACCCCCGTCCTAATCACTAGAGTCAACCTGTCTATAGCTTGTATGTTGTAATTTCCTCTTAAATCTGTAACGTCAAAGACACACAGCACATTGAGTGATTCAGCAACGGATTCCACGCCACACTTGGATTCTCAGCTCAACGCAGGCGAGAAAAGAAACTTATTATTAACAGAGTAAGAGCGGACAGCATGAATAACAATAAAACAAAACATTTGTTAAAATTTATTCCCTCTTCAGGCTGTGATTCATGCCTCATCTAGGAGGTATTGCACATGTACTAGTAGAATAGAACAAATACAATTACTCAAGAACAATTACACTGCACAATATTTTAAAAACCAAGGATTATTTTTCTCTTAAAGTAGCTGTTAGGTCCGTGGATAGGGCCATTGCCATGTATTTACCATTTCATACGTCTTTGCAAAAGAGAACTTTAAAATATGAGGATCTTATGTTTCATTACCTCTAAACATAAGTGAATTTCATGTAAAAAAAGTGACTTTTATTATGATTGAACAGCCAGACTAACGTGCTTTATAGACTAATCATCTCGTGCAGTAATATTTCATACTTGTAATAAAGTCAGATAGATATTCTCTTCGTATTATTATGCCACATTATTGTATCTGGTGAAATGGGTTTTGCCTGAAACCAATAAAATAAAAAATAATCAGCATGAATGGTGCAAAGAGGAAAACATTATTTGTTGAGGTAATTTAGAAAACGGACGAAATAAGCTCTGATGAATTAGGAATGTATATACGCAGAACATAAAATCATCTCGTTAATCTACTTGTGTTGTTGTTGTTGTGGTCTTCAGTCCTGAGACTGGTTTGATGCAGCTCTCCATGCTACTCTATCCAGTGCAAGCTTCTTCATCTCCCAGTACGCACTGCAGCCTACATCCTTCTGAATCTGCTTAGTGTATTAATCTCTTGGTCTCCCTCTACGATTTTTACCCTCCACGCTGCCCTCCAGTACTAAATTGGTGATTCCTTGATGCCTCAGAACATGTCCTACCAACCGATCCCTTCTTCTAATCAAGTTGTGCCACAAACGCCTCTTTTCCCCAATTCTATTCAATACCTCATCATTAGTTATGTGATCTACCCATCTAATCTTCAGCATTCTTCTGTAGCACCACACTTCGAAAGCTTCTATTCTCTTCTTGTCCAAACTATTTATCGTCCAGGTTTCACTTCCATACATGGCTACACTCCATACAAATACTTTCAGAAACGGCTACCTGACATTTAAATCTATACTCGATGTTAACAAATTTCTCTTCTTCAGAAACGCTCTCCTTGCCATTGCCAGTAGACATTTTATATACTCTCTACTTCGACCATCATCAGTTATTTTGCTCCCCAAATAGCAAAACTCCTTTACTACTTTAAGTGTCTCATTTCCTAATCTAATTCCCTCAGCATCACCCGACTTAATTCGACTACATTCCATTATCCTCGTTTTTCTTTTGTTGATGTTCATCTTATACCCTCCTTTCAAGACATTGTCCATTCCATTCAACTGCTCTTCCAAGTCCTTTGCTGTCTCTGACAGAATTACAATGTCATCTGCGAACCTCAAAGTTTTTATTTCTTCTCCATGGATTTTAATACCTACTCCGAACTTTTCCTTTGTTTCCTTTAGTGCTTGCTCAATATACAGATTGAATAGCATCGGGGAGAGGCTACAACCCTTCCCAACCACTGTCTCCCTTTCATGTGCCTCGAATCTTATAACTGCCATCTGGCTTCTGTACAAATTGTAAATAGCCTTTCGCTCCCTGTATTTTACCCCTGCCACCTTCAGAATTTGAAAGAGAGTATTCCAGTCAACATTGTCAAAAGCTTTCTCTAAGCCTACAAATGCTAGAAATGTAGGTTTGCCTTTCCTCAATCTAGCTTCTAAGATAAGTCGTAGGGTCAGTGTTCCAACATTTCTACGGAATTCAAACTGATGTTCCCCGAGGTCGGCTTCTACCAGTTTTTCCATTCGTCTGTAAAGAATTCGCGTTACTATTTTGCAGCTATGGCTTATTAAACTGATTCTTCGGTAATTTTCACATCTGTCAACGCCTGCTTTCTTTGGGATTGGAATTACTATATTCTTCTTGAAGTCTGAGGGAATTTTGCCTGTCTCATACATCTTGCTCACCAGATGGTAGAGTTTGGTCAAGACTGGCTCTCCCAAGGCTGTCAGTAGTTCTAATGGAATGTTGTCTACTCCCGGGGCCTTGTTTCGACTTAGGTCTTTCAGTGCCCTGTCAAACTCTTCACGCAGTATCATATCTCCCATTTCATCTACCTCTTCTTCCATTTCCATACTATTGTCCTCAAGAACATCGCCTCTGTATAGAACCTCTATATACTCCTTCCACCTTTCTGCTTTCCCTTCTTTGCTTAGAACTGGGTTTCCATCTGAGCTCTTGATATTCATGCAAGTGGTTCTCTTTTCTCCAAAGATCTCTTTAATTTTCCTGTAGGCAGTATCTATCTTACCTCTAGTGAGATAAGCCTCTACATCCTTACATTTGTCCTCTAGCCATCCCTGCTTAGCCATTTTGTACATCCTGTCGATCTCATTTTTGAGACGTTTGTATTCCTTTTTGCCTGCTTCATTTACTGCGTTTTTATATTTTCTCCTTTCATCAATTAAATTCAGTATCTCTTCTGTTACCCAAGGATTTCTACTAGCCCTCGTCTTTTTACCTACTGGATCCTCTGCTGCCTTCACTATTTCATTCCTCAAAGCTACCCATTCTTCTTCTACTGTATTTCTTTCCCCCATTCTTGTCCATTGTTCCCTTATGCTCTCCCTGAAACTCTGTACAACCTCTGGTTTAGTCAGTTTATCCAGGTCCCATCTCCTTAAATTCCCACCTTTTTGCAGTTTCTTCAGTTTTAATCTACAGTTCATAACCAATAGATTGTGGGCAGAGTCCACATCTGCCCCTGGAAATGTCTTACAATTTCAAACCTGGTTCCTAAATCTCTGTCTTACCATTATATAATCTATCTGAAACCTTTTAGTATCTCCAGGGTTCTTCCCTGTATACTCCCTTCTTTCATGATTCTTGAACCAAGTGTTAGCTATGATTAAGTTATGCTCTGTTCAAAATTCTACCAGGCGTCTTCCTCTTTCAGTTCTTAGCCCCAATCCATATTCACTTACTACGTTTCCTTCTCTTCCTTTTCCTACTGTCGAATTCCAGTCACCCATGACTATTAAATTTTCGTCTCCCTTCACTACCTGAATAATTTCTTTTATCTCATCATACATTTCATCAATTTCTTCATCATCTGCAGAGCTAGTTGGCATATAAACTTATACTACTGTAGTAGGCGTGGGATTCGTGTCTATCTTGGCCAAAATAATGCGTTCACTATGCTGTTTGCAGTAGGTTACCCGCACTCCGATTTTTTTTATTCATTATTAAACCTACTCCAGTATTACCCCTATTTGATTTTGTATTTATAACCCTGTATTCACCTGACCAAGAGTCTTGTTCCTCCTGCCACCGAACTTCACTAATTCCCACTATATCTAACTTTAACCTATCCATTTCCCTTTTTAAATTTTCTAACCTACCTGCCCAATTAAGGGATCTGACATTCCACGCTCCGATCCGTAGAACGCCAGTTTTCTTTCTCCTGATAACGATGTCCTCTTGAGTAGTCCCCGCCCGGAGATCCGAATGGGGGACTATTTTACCTCCGGAATATTTTACCCAAGAGGACGCCATCATCATTTAATCATACAGTAAAGTTGCGTGCCCTCGAGAAAAATTACGACCGTAGTTTCCCCTTGCTTTCAGCCGTTCGCAGTACCTATACAGCAAGGCCGTTTTGGTTAGTGTTACAAGGCCAGATCAGTCAATCATCTAGACTGTTGCCCCTGCAACTACTGAAAAGGCTGCTGCCCCTCTTCAGGAACCACAGGTTTGTCTGGCCTCTCAACAGATACCCCTCCGTTGTGGTTGCACCTACGGTACGGCTATCTGTATCGCTGAGGCACGCAAGCCTCCCCACCAACGGCAAAGTCCATGGTTCATGGGGGGATCTACTCGTGTAAAAAATTGATTTTATGTTTCAAATACCTCATTACTTAGAATAATATGGGGAGGTGACATGTAGATAATGTCTTTCAGGGCTACCCGCGGGTCTGCTAGAGACAGATACGATGACGGCCACATCTAAATCACCCACTTCAATTCCGCCGAACTTAATTTCGTCTGTGGTAATGGAAAAATCCCTAATGCATAACCGTTGTTGACAGATACTTAGAAATGAGTCTCACCCAGCGGGCCGAGCCGATAGTTGAAGGTGACGAGAACGACATTGTGGTCCATGAGGTGTTCTGGAGAGAACCTGGACAAGCTGCCGCTGCCCGTTGTGAAGCCGCCGTCGTGAATCACCACAATGACGTCCCTCATCACCTTGATAATGTCGTTTACGTCGCCATCATCAGGAACCTGAAACATTTAGCGCAGTTCGTATGTGTAACTGTGATTCAAGTGGCGAGATAGTACTTTCGTGTCTAGCCACAGATTAAACTGCATATACAGTAGTGGAAATCAGTATTGAGGCGGGATTCCACGAAAGTAAGAGTAAAATGTCTGAAACATACGTGTATCGAATTTACCATAAAAGTAGCAGATACACGTAACGCATAAACTATCATGACGTAATTACAAAGATTCTTTCCAATAACGAGTAACAAAAGGAGGTGTTTGCTTTTTCTGGGTGGAAACTGATATAAAGATACTTACTCTCCTGTTATGTTATTACATTGTTAGTACTTAGTCCAACCTCTGTTCTTCCCAATTATCTCGAAAATTCTCTTCGGCATTGGTTTTGTTAGCATTGGTTGTTCTTGCAGTGAAATTGTCGTCTACTCTTTTCATACTGGTCTTTTCAGCTCACATGCGGCCTTATGTTCGATAAACTCGTCTTACACTTATTCCCCAAAGGTTTCCCACGGTGTCCTGATCCGGCCTACGTGCAAACCAGGGCATGAAATCAATATGTTTTTCTTCAAACGGCTATTTAGCTCTAACAGAAACATAGATTGATGCATTACCTTGTTGAAACATTACAATTTCGTCCCCTAGGTCTTTATATATTCTATTCAATTCTGTTTCTAGCATCTCAGTGTTCATTCTAGTGTTCATCAAAGCAATGGGTGATTTACGTTTAGCACACCAGAAGACTGCCCAAGTGGCACTTCCGCCCCCAAAATTTCTCCTCATTCTTACCTGCTGCTCTGTTCTCAGATCACGTCAATACTACTGAAATCCATTCTACCCATTTAAATTAAACGTCTTCTCATCACAGAAGATCACTTTATCCTATTGTGAAATCCATGACACGTTTTTCAGCAAACTCCAATCTAGCCTGTTCATATTTGGATGTTAATGCGAGTTTTTGCAGCCTTTTCTTAAATGCAAGATGTCTGTCATGTGGCAAAATCTGTCGTGCACGTCTCGTAGTTACTGGCATCTGTATGTCAGCAACAAGTTGAGAAGAATAACGGTTTGTGGCCCTTAATTTGCGCGAAAGCAACCCTTTGCATACCTCAGATAATTTTATACTTTGCCCATATTTTCCGTTCTGTTAACATCATGCACCCAGTCTAACGAAATTATCAATCACTCTACTTGAACAGCTCATCTTAAAGAGAGAGTTCCATTTCGTTGCACGTACCGATTTCTGCTTTTTGATGATATGATAACAGTCTATCGCATGGCATTGTCACAATCGTGATTTATGTCACTAACAGTAACGGTGTCTGTTTCACATCTGCAGTAGAGACACACATTAACGCCACGCAGAGTCGTCTATCCAACCTTTACCACCAGAATCTTTGATGTCTTGTTATACGAGTATATTGTACTACTGACATCAAATGCGGTACCATTCGATTGAATTTGTCAGTATATTGGATTTCATACTATTGCATGCATATTCATTGTGCACAACTATTCCAACCGACAATGTTAATTCTCTTGTAACTATCCATGCCTTTCTACTGATTTCTACTTTTGTATATTACAAATGCGAAACTTCGTGTGTGAGTATGTTTGTTACTCCTTCACGCTGAAGCAGGTGGCCGGATTTGAAATAAATTTGGAATGGAATTGGCTTATACCTTGGTTTCACACATAAGCTACTTTTGAAACCGTGTAGTACAAGATATTTATTGATCTGAAGGCTATAACGTGATATGAGGAACAATAATCACTCTTATAAAAAGCTATTTACTCCTTGACTTTTGAACTATATTGTATTTGCGAAAATTCTTTTTTTTTAATATGTTCTACATAATATGATTCAATGTAATGAATACAACGCATATACAATCCTCAAAGTGTTTAATCCATACTTCCATAAGAGCCCGTTGCATTTTAGCCATGAGCGTCACGTTTATTGTGTATCTTCTGAGACATTTGAAGACCCACAACAGTGTCATTTAAATTCTGTACGACAGAAAGACGTAGTGGCTTCACATGCAGAACGTGGTAGGCTTTTAGTCAGTCTGGACTTGATTACGATATATGAGCATATCGGCTGGTAGTAGGCACACACATAAGGACAGGTGACGTTGTTTCACGTACAAATATTATGAAATTTCTGCTGCGCAGAACAAAAAAATTGTTATTTTCCCTCTTCGACGAGTTATTATGTGTGTTACTTCTACACGCTGAAGGGGCTGGACATATTTCAATGAACTTTGGATTAGAGATAGCCAATAAACTGAATTAACACACAGGCTACATTTATTCAGGAAAAACTCGCTGCCCCCATGGGATGGTCAATATAACTAGTGTTCCCGTAGGATGGATAACGTGACTAGAAACTTATCCATGAAAGTTAATTATCAAATGAATGCATTAAGTTTAGCATAGGACTTGTTTTTAATTGTTTTGACAAATCAAATAAGTACTTACATGAATCTAGCATTGCATAAATATTCTTGTAGGATAAAGTCATTGTAAACTCAATAGCAACATAACTTAAGTACATGAAAACAATTCGCAGTACTTATAATGTTGGGAAGTATATTGGATTATGCTATCATCGGGATTCTGAGAAAATGACTTGACTTTTCCGTTTCGATTTGTAATTTTTTTGTAGATATCGTTTGCTTCTAAGGTATCGATTGTTCAGAAGAATTAGTGTTAAGAACTTAGATTTTGGAAGTGTGTTGTATTGTGATATTATCGTGATTCGTGAACACTGACTTTGCTTTTCTCTTTGGATTTCAATGATTTGTAGTTTCTTTGATGATTTCTATTGTTTGTAGCATACAGAAGGTTTGCTTTTCGGACAATGACGTGGCTTTTCTGGTTAGATTTGAGTGCTTCGTTATAAATAGCTATATGACACAGCCACTAACTTCCTAATGCACCGTCCTTGAGGAGTGCTGAATCCGACATCCCCGTGAGGGAGGACGGGAAATGCGCCAAAAAGTAGTATCGGGCACTGTTAAAAGAGATCCAAAAGGTTGTTCAGAAGCAGAGTGCCTGATGACCGGGAACGTACGGTCGCAAAGCGAGAGGCGCCGCGCAGGGCGTTGTGGTGATCGACTGCGGGGTGGTCCTGTACTCACAGCTAACGGCCTCATTAATGTGGAGTTTTGCAACTCGTTTCAGACAATTAAATATATTTGCAACTACATAAACAAAGGCACTGACTGGGCGATATTTATTGTGCAACGGCAGGGCTACGCTAATATTGACCTAAAAGATGAAGTGCAGACATTTAGGGCGGATCGGTATGTGAGCAGCAACGAAGTGGCATGGCGGATGCAGGGTTTGCGGCTTAAAGAGAGGCACCCGACAGTGACACATCTTGCGGTGGGACTTCTCGATTGCGGGCACATGTACTTCACGGAGGCCAACTTGCGCAATCGAGTAATGACTCCGCCCACTGCCACGCTCACCGGATTTTCCGTCTATGCCAGATGGACGATTTTGCTCGAAATTCGTGTACGCAGAAGTGGCAAAATATTCCACATGGAACGCGTCACGGAAAGAATGGAAGCGTCTTGTGTAGGACACTCCCGCCAAAGGTTGGCACTGTGTGAAGGCATGAGATGGCCTTGGGGTGAATTTGTACCGCGCATGTAACACACATTGAGTGTTATTGTGTGCGACTGCTGCTGACCCGTGTCCGGGGCCCCCATCAGTTTTCAGACGCTCAAAACAGTAGATGGACAGTAAAAAGCCCCATTCCAGGAAGTGTGTGAGGCGATGGGACTTTTAAAAGATGACGGCCACTGGGACGCTTCGATGTAGGATGCCGTATTGTGCTGGTCATCGGTCGAGTTGAGAGGGCTCTCCGCTGTCACGTTGAGCACCTGCGGGCTTTCGAATCCATGACGCTTCGGAACAAATATAAAACCGCATTATCCAAAGAGATCGCACACCGGTACCACAGAACAGTGCAGACCAGTGACGACATATATTTCAACGAAGCGCTAACGCTTACTGAGGAGAAAGGCTGTTCAGTGGTGGGAAAACGGCCGTCTTTTTTCGGCATACCCACGCCACAACTAGCGGGACAGTAGCCCACTGATTTGTTCAAGGAGCTCAGTTACGACACCGCAGCCTTGGGGGCTCAGGTTGCCCAAACTGAGCCCCAGCTTTTACCAGAGTAAAGGCGCATTTTTAATAAAATTTTGAGTCGCGTGGAGAACGGAAAAGGGGGTCCTTATTCCTTGGACACATATGGGGCTACCGGCAAGACATTCCTTTTGAATTTGCTACTGGCGCAATTGTGCAAGGACAGGAATGTCGCGCTGGCCGTTACGTACTCTGGAATAGCAGCGACCTTGCTCAGCGGAGAAAGAACTGTCCATTCGGCGTTTAAGCTTCCTCTGAACCTTGCGAGTGAGGAAACGGTCATCTATAATGTAAGCAAGCGCACTGATTGCGCCGCTACGATGCAGCAATGCAAATTGATCTTGGGTGACGAATACTCGATGTAACATCCGCGGTATCCGAGTGTTGATGAGTGGAGTGGTTGTCTTGCTCGAAGGCGATTTCCGACATATGTTGCCGGTCATCGAGCGTGGCACTCTGGCAGTCTAGATCAACGCGTGCCTCAAGTGTTCGCCATTTGGGTAAACGTTTGACAATTAAAATGACAGTCCAGTTCGACAATGACCAAGAGTCTGGGCTCTTCGCTCAATACGTCCTCGAGATCGACAAGTGCCGCATAGCAATGGATGCGGAAAGGTTAATAAATTTGGTACCCACTTCTGCAACATTGTAAGCTCGGAAGATAATTAATGAACGTTTTCCGAGGTTACAGCAAAACATGAGCAACGACAAATGGTTATGTAAAAGAGCACTATTGACGGCCAAGAATTATTCGGTGAGAAACACCAGTAAAAGAATTATTGATCGAGTACCTGGTGAGATGGCCACCTATATGTCTGCCGATACGATGACGAAAAAAGACGACGTTAAAACATATGCTGTAGAGTTTCTAAACACATCAGAGCTGTCGGGGATGCCGTCCACAAGTTGGACCTGAAGGTGGTGTGCCTTTCATACTAATGTGTAACCTGGATGCATCACGGAGCTGAGAAGGCATATCGTGCACGGAGCTGAGAAGGCATATCGTGCAGGCCCCATCATCACCGGCGGAGCCAAAGGAGAGGCAGCATTCATACCACGAATTCCTATCATTCTAACAACCTTGCCTTTCCAGTCCAAACGCTTACAGTTCCCTTTGAAAATGGCCTTTTCTATCACTATAAATAAGAGTCAAGGAGAAATGCTAGAAGCGACAGGTATTCATCTGGGCACACCATGTTTCTTTCACGGGCAGTTCTAGGCTGGCTGCGCGCATGTAAAGAGAGTAGAGAACAAGTAGTCTCGGAACGTTGCTTACAGAGACGTATTACAGTGACTAACTGGCTCTCCAAACCCACCAAGACAATTATAATCTTTCCCGTGCTTGGCATGTCGCAAATAGTTGTGGAATTAGTTACTCTCTTTCCTGGCACGTTTTGTAATTCGCTACTTGACCGTGTAAAAATTTTCTCCTTAAGAGAACGGGTGACTTGTAAGCGATGTGTATTCTGTCAGTTTCTCCCATCGTCTTTCTTTCCCGATGTCGAGCGGTTTGCTGGGCCGCAACTGGCTCCGCCTCAAAACGTCCCAGAGATAACTTTCGTCATGGCACATATCCGTGGATACTGAGTTTCAGCATTAACCTTTCTTTATAAATTACTGTTTAACCGTGGGTAATACCGCGGGGCGCAGATATTTATGACATAAAAATGAAATGGATACAACCACACCATAACAAAAATCAGATGAACTTATTTATCCATCCAAAAATGCTAAAAATACATAAAAGTCTCTCATTTTGAATGATTTGAAAACAGCATAATAAAACGATCATCGTTTCATTTCGCACTTTACATCAACCTCTTGTGTGGACGCACGTTATTTCCTACTGAATCTGAAAGTTTATCGGAGGATGAGTTTGCAATGCTGACTAGAAATTTTTTATTTCAATTATTTGCGGACATATAATCACAAGAATAACGAGTTACCAGAAAATCGAAGAAATAGTTACGTTCTGTAAGACGATAGTATGTGAAAAAAATCCTTATAAAAGTTAACGTAGTTTTTTAAGGCTAGATCGCGGCATTTGTTGAACCACAAACCTCTGTAAACAAACAGTTGAACGTCAGCTCATATGACGCAAGCTTGCTATATAGATTATTTTCTGACGACCTGTTTTGACCACACCGTCATTCTTGTTCGTACAACCAAGCTTTCGTCTATCTTTCTCTTTCTCTTTCTCTCTTTCTCTCTCTCTCTCTCTCTCTCTCTCTCTCTCTCTCCTCTTTCTCTCCTCTCTCTCTCTCTCTCTCTCTCTCTCTCTCTCTCTCTCTCTCTCTCTGTGTGTGTGTGTGTGTGTGTGTTCTCCTGTCTTCTCTCACAGTTTTGGTGAAACCTGGATGAGGTGTGACTACTTGACTGGCCACCTTGTGTTTCCAGAGCACCATTCGAATTATTTGTTAAATATATCCTGCACGTTACGTGACATACAACTACCCACTTTACGTTCCTTCTCGCACAGCGTTCCGAGTGGCTTACAATAAAAATCTGTTTCTCCAGTGTTTTCCTCCAAGATCATTGTATTGTATTGTATGTTAACCGGGTACGTAGAAACGACGGAGAGGCTCCGTCACCGCCGCAGCCGCATTGGTCCACAACCCCACGACGACTACCGCAGTCCACTTCACCCCTCCGCCGCCCCACACCGAACCCAGGGTTATTGTGCGGTTCGGCCCCCGGTGGACCCCCCAAGGAACGTCTCACACCAGACGAGTGTAATCCCTATGTTTGCGTGGTAGAGTAATGGTGGTGTACGCATACGTGGAGAACTTGTTTGCGCAGCAATCGTCGACATAGTGTAACTGAGGCGGAGTAAGGGGAACCAGCCCGCATTCGCCGAGGCAGATGGAAAACCGCCTGAAAACCATCCACAGACTGGACGGTTCACCGGACCTCGACACAAATCCGCCAGGCGGATTCGTGCCGGGGACCAGGTGCTCCTTCCCGCCCGGAAAGCCGTGCATTAGACCGCACGGCCAACCGGGCGGACAAGATCAACATACTTTCACTTACCTTCAGATCTTAAGATTTACAGCCGACGCTTTTAGCTGAGGGCAGATGGCTCAGGGTACCTTTTATAAGGTTCCTTGTCTCCAGTGGAGATAGTTGACCAGTCATTTGTGGCAGGTGTGCTGGAGCTAGTGCAGCAAGTTCGGGCTATCATTGTGTGGCGAGGTATAGCTTTCTATACCTTCTGAGCCTGCCCCGGCACAGATGCATTACAAATCAAGTACTTGCATTACACAGTTATTAAAAGCATAGAAAATTCAATAAGTATGAGGATTACGCGTAACTGAACATTGTGAGGCTTTCCCTTGAGGATCATCAAGATGAGGTTTTCTCGAAGTCTTTTGTGGGTGAGTCTAATGCTAGATATCATTGCTCAGCGGATATTTTAACGAAGTGTCATCACTCATTCTTCTGCTTTAACAATGAATTTGCCATTTACTATTTTTTGCACATTACGCGCCTTATCCCTGGCCGGGCATCATGGTTTAGGTTTCCTGTGGTTTCCCCAGATCGATTAACATGAATGGTAGGAAGATTCCGGCATGCTTTCAAACGTGTCATAGTCATTTCTTTTTAGTGTAGAAAAGCATCTTCTGCCTCTGTCAGCTATGAAAACAAAGAAATGGCATGGGAAATTTATATTGTTTGTGCTGCTATCACTATTACTTCTCCTGCTACTACTTTATTATTACCAGATGTGTGAAAATGTTGATGTACAGGCAGTCTTCGTTCCCGATGTACTTCCCCTCTGCATTCAGCTGAGGGCAGGGACTTCCTTCTTTCGTTGCGTTGAAAACGTCGTCCCAGTTGTCTGGCTTCTGTGCAACCTGCAGACCCAAAAAAATGTTTACGATTATTATTAACATATCAAATGCTAAACTGGAGAAAAGAGAGTTTTGTGTCGCGAAATTAAGAAGTACAGAGTGGCTACATTATTTGTTTGATCATTTAGAATGAGTTCGTACCGATGTTGATCGATTTCTATTATTTTTAGAAAATGGCAAACCCTAAAAGTTTGTAAATCACCAGACTTAGTTACTACAAATTGCTGGACTTATCGAAGCATGACAGTACAGTTCAGTTTTCCACTCCAGAATTAATACAGCATTGAGAGCAGTACAATTAATAGTGATTATGCGTTAATTTCCCCTCACCCCATGAACCATGGACATTGCCGTTGGTGGGGAGGCTTGCGTGCCTCAGCGATACAGATAGCCGTACCGTAGGTGCAACCACAACGGAGGGGTATCTGTTGAGAGGCCAGACAAACGTGTGGTTCCTGAAGAGGGGCAGCAGCCTTTTCAGTAGTTGCAGGGGCAACAGTCTGGATGATTGACTGATCTGGCCTTGTAACAATAACCAAAACGGCCTTGCTGTGCTGGTACTGCGAACGGCTGAAAGCAAGGGGAAACTACGGCCGTAATTTTTCCCGAGGGCATGCAGCTTTACTGTATGATTAAATGATGATGGCGTCCTCTTGGGTAAAATATTCCGGAGGTAAAATAGTCTCCCATTCGGATCTCCGGGCGGGGACTACTTAAGAGGACATCGTTATCAGGAGAAAGAAAACTGGCATTCTACGGATCGGAGCGTGGAATGTCAGATCCCTTAATCGGGCAGGTAGGTTAGAAAATTTAAAAAAGGAAATGGATAGGTTAAAGTTAGATATAGTGGGAATTAGTTAAGGTAGGTGGCAGGAGGAACAAGATTCTTGGTCAGGTGAATACAGGGTTATAAATACAAAATCAAATAGGGGTAATGCAGGAGTAGGTTTCATAATGAATAAAAAAAATAGGAGTGCGGGTAACCTACTGCAAACAGCATAGTGAACGCATTATTGTGGCCAAGATAGATACGAAGCCCACACCTACTGCAGTAGTACAAGTTTATATGCCAACTAGCTCTGCAGATGACGAAGAAATTGAAGAAATGTATGATGAAATAAAAGAAATTATTCAGATAGTGAAGGGAGACGAAAATTTAATAATCATGGGTGAGTGGAATTCGAGTGTAGGAAAAGGGAGAGAAGGAAACGTAGTAGGTGAATATGGATTGGGGCTAAGAAATGAAAGAGGAAGCCGCCTGGTAGAATTTTGAACAGAGCATAACACAGTCATAGCTAACACTTGGTTTAAGAATCATGAAAGAAGGTTGTATACATGGAAGAACCCTGGAGATACTAGAAGGTTTCAGATAGATTATATAATGGTAAGACAGAGATTTAGGAACCAGGTTTTAAATTGTAAGACGTTTCCAGGGGCAGATGTGGACTCTGACCACAATCTATTGGTTGTGACCTGTAGATTAAAACTTAAGAAACTGCAAAAAGGTGGGAATTTGAGAAGATGGGACCTGGATAAACTGACTAAACCAGAGGTTGTACTGAGTTTCAGGGAGAGCATAAGGGAACAATTGACAGGAATGGGGGAAAGAAGAATGGGTAGCTTTGAGGAATGAAATAGTGAAGGCAGCAGAGGATCAAGTAGGTAAAAAGACGAGGGCTAGTAGAAATCCTTGGGTAACAGAAGAAATATTGAATTTAATTGATGAAAGGAGAAAATATAAAAATGCAGTAAATGAAGCAGGCGAAAAGAAATACAAACGTCTCAAAAATGAGATCGACAGGATGTGCAAAATGGCTAACCAGGGATGGTTAGAGGACAAATATAAGGATGTAGAGGCTTTTCTCACTAGGGGTAAGATAGATACTGCCTACAGGAAAATTAAAGAGACCTTTGGAGAAAAGAGAACGACTTGTATGAATATCAAGAGCTCAGATGGAAATCCAGTTCTAAGCAAAGAAGGGAAAGCAGAAAGATGGAAGGAGTATATAGAGGGTCTATACAGAGGCGATGTACTTGAGGACAATATTATGGAAATGGAAGAGGATGTAGATGAAGATGAAATGGGAGATACGATAGTGCGTGAAGAGTTTGACAGAGCCCTGAAAGACATGAGTCGAAACAAGGCCCCGGGAGTAGACAACATTCCATTGGAACTACTGACGGCCTTGGGAGAGCCAGTCCTGACAAAACTCTACCATCTGGTGAGCAAGATGTATGAGACAGGCGAAATACCCTCAGACATCAAGAAGAATATAATAATTCCAATTCCAAAGAAAGCTGGTGTTGACACATGTGAAAATTACCGAACAGTCAGTTTAATAAGTCACAGCTGCAAAATACTAACGCGAATTCTTTACAGACGAATGGAAAAACTGGTAGAAGCCGACCTCGGGGAAGATCAGTTTGGATTCCTTAGAAACACTGGAACACGTGAGGCAATACTGACCTTACGACTTATCTTAGAAGAAAGATTAAGGAAAGGCAAACCTACTTTTCTAGCATTTGTAGACTTAGAGAAAGCTTTTGACAATGTTGACTGGAATACTCTCTTCCAAATTCTAAAGGTGGCAGGGGTAAAATACAGGGAGCGAAAGGCTATTTACAATTTGTACAGAAACCAGATGGCAGTTATAAGAGTCGAGGGACATGAAAGGGAAGCAGTGGTTGGGAATGGAGTAAGACAGGGTTGAAGCCTCTCCCCGATGTTATTCAATCTGTATATTGAGCAAGCAGTAAAGGAAACAAAAGAAAAATTCGGAGTAGGTATTAAAATCCATGGAGAAGAAATAAAAACTAAGAGATTCGCAGATGACATTGTAATTCTGTTAGAGACAGCAAAGGACTTGGAAGAGCAGTTGAACGGAATGGACAGTGTCTTGAAAGGAGGATATAAGATGAACATCAACAAAAGCAAAACGAGGATAATGGAATGTAGTCGAATGAAGTCGGGTGATGCTGAGAGAATTAGATTAGGAAATGAGACACTTAAAGTAGTAAAGGAGTTTTGCTATTTGGGGAGCAAAATAACTGATGATGGTCGAATTAGAGAGGATATAAAATGTAGACTGGCAATGGCAAGGAAAGCGTTTCTGAAGAAGAGAAATTTGTTAACATCGAGTATAGATTTAAGTGTCAGGAAGTCATTTCTGAAAGTATTTGTATGGAGTGTAGCCATGTATGGAAGTGAAACATGGACGATAAATAGTTTGGACAAGAAGAGAATAGAAGCTTTCGAAATGTGGTGCTACAGAAGAATGCTGAAGATTAGATGGGTAGATCACATAACTAATGAGGAAGTATTGAATATGATTGGGGAGAAGAGAAGTTTGTGGCACAACTTGACCAGAAGAAGGGATCGGTTGTTAGGACATGTTCTGAGGCATCAAGGGATCACCAATTTAGTATTGGAGGGCAGCGTGGAGGGTAAAAATCGTAGAGGGAGACCAAGAGATGAATACACTAAGCAGATTCAGAAGGATGTAGGTTGCAGTAGGTACTGGGAGATGAAGAGGCTTGCATAGGATAGAGTAGCATGGAGAGCTTCATCAAACCAGTCTCAGGACTGAAGACCACAACAACAACATGCGTTAATTACTGGCCCCTCGGTTCTATGCCGTCTAACTCCGAAGCCGAGAAGTCAGTGCATCTGACTGCCACGCGGAACGGTGGGGTTCAGTGATTTTTACTACGTGAGAAGACTGGAACACGGTACGCTCTGACTTGCGAGGCCGACTGAAGATGTAACCTCCCCATTGCTAATCGGTCAATATGAATTTATTGGACGCGACTGCGATCATGTGAACCTAATCTTAAAAAGACAATTTTTGGGGCAGCCGTTACCGCAGTGGTAAGTAATTACCAGGGAGAAGCGTACAACTACACTATACGATCAGAAGTATCCGGATACCCCCAAAACATACGTTTTTCATATTAGGTGCATTGTGCTGCCACCTACTGCCAGGTACCCCATATCAGCAACATCAGTAGTCATTAGACTTCGTGAGAGAACAGAATGGGAGGCTCCGCGGAACTCACGGACTTCAAGCGTGGTCAGGTGATTGAGTGTCACTTGTGTCATACGTCTGTACGCGATATTTCTACACCCCTAAACATCCCTGGGTCCCTGTTTCCGATGTGATACTGAAGTGGAAATGTGAAGGGACACGTACATTACCAATGAATACAGGCCGACCTCGTCTGTTGACTGACAGGCCGCCGACAGTTGAAAGGGTCGTAATGTGTAATAGGAAGACATCTATCCAGACCGTCATACAGGAATTCCAAACTGCATCAGGATCCACTACAAGTACCATGACAGTTAGGCGGGAGGTGAGGAAACTTGGATTTCGCGGTCGAGGAGCTGCTCATAAGCCACACATTGCGCTGGTAAATGCCAAACGACGCCTCGCTTGGACGATTGAACAATGGAAAAACGTTATGTGGAGTGGCGAATCACGGTACACAATGTGGCGATCCGACGGCAGGATGTGGGTGTGGCGAATGCCCGGTGTGCGTCATCTGTCAGCGTGTGTAGTGGCAACAATAAAATTCGGAGGCGGTGGTGTTATGGCTTGGTCGTGTTCTTGTTGTTTTGCGTGACATTATCACAACACAGGCCTACATTGGTGTTTTAAGCACCTTCTTGCTTCCCGCTATTGAATAGCAATTCGCGGATGGCGATTTGGATCTTTCAACACGATCGAGCACCTGTTCATAATGCACGTCCTGTAGCGGAGTGGTAACACAAAATAACATCCCTGTAATAGACTGACCTGCACAGAGTCATGACCTGTATCCTATGGAACACCTTTGGGATGTTTTGCAACGCCGACTTCGTGCCAGGCCCCACCGACCGACATCGATACGTCTTCTCAGTGCAGCACGTGGGCTGCCTTTCCCCAAGAAACCTTCCAGCACCTGACTGAACTTTTGCCTGCGAAAGTGGAAGCTGTCTTCAAGGCTAAGGGTGTGCCAACACCATACTGAATTCCAACATTACTGATGGAGGGCGCCACAAAATTGTAAGCCAATTTCAGGCAGGTGTCCGGATACTATTGATCACATACTGTAGCTATTTTTAGAAATAACTTCCTATACTTTCTGCATAGTTGAATTTTAAGAATGTATGTAAAACAGTGCATTCACACACACACAGTAAGGTACGAAAAGAAAATGGATACAACGAAATTTCGAATGACCCACAGAAAAATCAAATGAAATAATATGTAAAAATCGATTGTCGCCAGTACAATTGGACAATATCTGTTCATTACCTAATCGATAATAAGAACAGTAACATTTATGTTTTTCTTTAAGCAAATGTGCGGCAAGAGATTGCTCACGCATGTATAAGCAACACAACAACCTGGTACAAAATAACTGTGAGAAAATGTTATCAATTATTATAATTCATTAATAAAATCAAAAGTAATAATTTGAAATAACAAGTAAATGATCATTACTGAAATTATAGACAAGTGAAAACTTTCTACACTGGTACGGAGAAATCACAAGATGGAGTTGTCTGACATAAACGAAAGATGGCAGGCGTGTTTCTACATCTGAAACATTATGTCTATTCACATTCCCGCTAGTCACATAAGAGTGGTACTAGTACCGCCACTATGCGGAAGCAAATGAGGTTTCCTTTCAATACAAGCTGTAACGGTCGTGAGCTTTGATTACCTTTGAGATTGGGCTTGGTGAGTTTATGTTTAGTCAAGAATGCCTTTAAGGCGAGAAAGATGCCATTATCAACATTTCACTGAGTTTGAACAAGGTCGTGTGATAGGGCTACGAGAAGCTGGATGTTCCTTCTGCGATCCTATAGAAAGACTTGGCAGAAATGTAGTCACTGTACGTGGCTGCTGGTGGCGGTGGCCACGAGAATGAACGGTCCCAAGAAGACCGGGCTCCGGATAGCCATGTGGCGCTACCTAGAGGGAAGACAGTCCTGCTGAGGGTATGGCTCTGGGCATCATACTGCAACTGCAACAGCATTTTGAGCAGCAGCAAGCATCACACTGACACAACGAACTGTTACAAATCGACATAGTTTCCCTGTAGCGTGCATTCCACTGACCCCGAACCACCGCCATTTGCGACTTCAGTGGTGTCAAGTGAGAACTCATTGGAGGGCAGGGAGGAGGTATTCTGATGAAAGCTGGTTCTGCCTCGGTGCCAGGATCACCGTATGTTGGTTAAGAGGACGCCAATTGTGGACCTGCAACCAGGGTGTCTGCTTGCTAGGCACACCGGACCTACACCCTGAGTTATGGTCTGGGTTCATTTCGTATGACAGCGTGAATCAATCTCTTGGTTATCCCATCCACGTTAACTGTAAATCTGTACGTTAATGTGGTGATTCGATCTGTTGTGCTGCCATTCATGAACATATTTTCAGGGGCTCTTTTCCAGCAGGATAATGCTCCCCCACGTACCGCTGTTGTAATCCAACATCCTCTACGCAGAGTCGACATGTTGCCTTGGATCCCAGATCTGTCTCCAGTCGAACACATGCGGGACATCATCGGACGACGACTCCAGCGACATCCACAAACAGCATTAACCGTTTCTTTATAGACCGACGAAGAGTAAGAGGCATGGAACTCCGTGCCACAAATGACACCCGGTCCCCGCGGAAGACAATGCATGGACGTTTGGATGCTTTGAGTCATCTTTCCGGCGGTTACATCGGTTATTTTACCTAGACAAATATATTATTTTTTGGTGTTGCGACTTTTTCCGCGAGTTTATCATAGCAAGAATTACGTAGCCTCAGAGTAATGTTTACGTACATGCACAGAACTCAAGAAATTTGTAAATGAAGCTCATTAAAATTTCTTATCTTAAATACGTTGGAAGTGACGTGCGAACAAATAATAATGGACCTTCAGCACTATTGCAACGCCAGAGTATGAACCACTAAGCCATCACAAAATAACACCCTGATAAACAGCAAGAAATGAAATGTGCAAAATTTGTATACCTCTAGATAGAATCTAAACTTGCCAGCAATACTTTAATTAAATTTACTTTACTGTAACTTCTATCAGGTTATAATAATGAATATTGCCTCTATTATTGAACGGAATAAAAAGCTTACTGAGGCATCATTTATTATCATATTTTCAATAAAAAGTCAAAACCGTCAGTATTGTCCTTTTTAATACGGCCTTTCGTTAATCAAAAACCCTCGTATTTTGTATAGCAGGAAAGGTACAGAAACTGTGCGCTGGTCCTAAGGTGTCGGATGAAGGTAGCTCTGATTACTCTTCTCCAGTTGCGCCGTAAGACGGATGGAAGTTGATACCTGCTTTCTAGGTACGTAGCGTCCGTCTCGTTGGCCAGAGGGTTTACGTCGCAGGTATAATCCCGGCAGTGGCCTCTGTTGTTTGGCCGTAGTCTTAAGTGGGAGCCATCGGGGAGCTGAGAGGCGAGTCAGCAGAGGGAGCTGGTGGATAGTCGACTCGCAAGTGACGCAGAGAGCGCAGCGCGATCTGCCGATGGAACGGCTGCGTGTGTGAAGGGGCAGGACGCCTTGGTGGAGCGTCGCAGGCAAAGGTGCGCCCAGGCTGGAGTGGTGACTCCGGAGCGGCCAGTGGCTCTTGCAACGCTTCGCAGGAGCTCCGCGCTGTATGGCATAACTGGATTTCGACGGTGCAGTGCGTGTAGCTTCACTGAAATGCTTGGGGTCAAATGGCTCTAAGCACTATGGGACTTAACATCTGAGGTCATCAGTCCCCTAGACTTAGAACTACTTAACCTTAACTAACCTAAAGACATCACACACATCCTTGCCCGAGGCAGCATTCGAACCTGCGACCGTAGCGGTCGCGTGGTTCCTGACTGAAGCGTCTAGAACCGCTAGACCACAGAGGTCGGCAAATGCTTGGGGCATTAAGCTTGTGCGAGATACTCTACTGACCACTATCCTACTTGGTGACCCGCTTTATTTGAAAGTTACAATTTGTCCTTCGGTTTTCACCGTCAGTGACTGCTTTTAAGATCTCCTCCCCGCTGTGTACTACGTTCCTGGACCACGGCAGCGCAGTTGTTATTTGATATGGCTTGGCTGTGCCCGCCTTCTTAGCCCCTTCCAGCGTCTCACGATTTACGAAACTTACAGGTTGCTAATTGGCTGTTGGTATTGCGGTCCTGGAACTTCTGTCTCCGACCTGAGGGTGGATCTATAAGATTAAGTGCTCGTCATTTCAGATTGTGCCTCCGTAATCTTACTATTTTGATTAAGGTCTGAAAAATTGTTTTCTCCCTTTAAAGACTGCTCTGTGCAGCGACACTGTTTTCAGTTGTATACATTCTTTTAAAAGTGTAAATCTCCCTTGAGTTGCCAACGTTTGAGAGGTTGTTTTTGAAATGGTCTTTACAGGGACCTCAAGATTTTTTTTCTATTTTAATCCACCTTTTAAAGGTGGTTGAGAGTAATTTTTACCTTGATTGCCGAAAGCCTTTTAATACACCTTTTGAAAGGGCGTCAGTCTGGATTAAGCCCTTTGTAATCATTAGTTTAAATCAAGCTTTATGTTCCTTTTGTGTGTGTGTTTGTTTTTTTTTTAGTTGTCTTATAGTTAAGTATGAGTCTCCATTAATTGTTACCAACTAACTTGCTGATTAGTAGAATTATCTATATTAATTCCGGTTTAGATCGAATCAACCTACTTCTGTAACATTACTGAAATTACTCCATGCATAGCGCAGTGCCTAGATCAGTTAAGGTGAACGGCATGTGATAAACATGTCATATTTTGTTAGGAGCATGGTGAGTAAGTTGTCTTCCATTAAATTTCGATTAAAGCTATAGATTTACGTGCAAGTAATTTTCAAGTATCCGAATTTTTCCTAGTTTTATTGCACTGAAAATTTTTAGTTAAATTTTGTTTTAATTAAGATCCGTTTAGTCAAGAGTTTGAAGTCTGTTTTGCTATTACGACTGCTGAGCATGTCTACAAAATTATAGTTTGCTTAACTGTTTCAAGTTGAATTCTGCTTTAATTAAACTTCTGTTCAAACATTGGATGTGAACTTTTTTACTATTTATATTGCTGAGCATTCCTCTAAAAACCAAATTTTGCGTAACTATTTTTGCTTTAATTATTCTATATGTAAATATTTGTTCTAATGTTCCGATTGCTGATCTTCTCTGTAAAACGATAAGCTGCATAATTGTTCCGTGCATGCTACCAATGTCAAATCCCCCATGTGCCTCAGTAAATAAAGAAAAAAAGTGTATTTAGGTGTATTCTCGACTTGGACTGTCTTTCTACTCCAGCAGTCCGTATCCTGCTAGTCTTACACACCATAAAGGACTGAATTGATGATGCTGTCTGCCACCCACACACTCTTTAAGGTGAGAGAAGGTACTGGATCTCTGGTGTAGAAAGTGTGTGGGCATGGGGATCAGATTAGGGAAGCAGTGTGTGTACATATGCTCACGATCAGGTCGTTGCAGCAGAGGATGTAGAGGATATATCTTACATACTTAGGAAGTTGTTGGAAGAATATAGAACGTGCAGTTCCAAAATAAGTTTTCAGAAGACGGACCATCTATGCTGTGGGGTGGTGTGAAGTGACTTCGCCATTGGCGGACATCAAATTAAAGTTTAAGAGTATAAGTGCATGTGTAATATCCTATCACGTGATGGAAGACACGACAGATATACCTAACAACGGATTAGACAGAAAAACGGAGGCTATCCAAAAATTAAATCCTGTACTTTGGTCCTCAAAAATTAGTTTACAGGTTAAAATGCGATTATACAAATCCACCATGGAACCAATAACAAGTTGTGGTGGCGAGTGCTGGGAACTCTCAGAAAAAATACAAAGATACTTAGAGCTTTAGAAATGAACTATTTGGGATCATGTTGAATTTCCCGACTTGGCCGGGTAAGAAAAGAGGAAACTTATTTTCTCATACCAGGACGCAGACCTATTGTAGTATTACGGATAGAATAGAAGAAAGCCAGCTAGGAATGTTAGGGCAAATGAAGAGAATGGAGGAGGACAGATAAGCAAAAGGAGCACTTTTATGGGAACCCCCTGTAGCGACAACGAGAGGAAGACCATGAAAATGTGGTACTCACTCCGCACAAGAAACGATCCAACAATCTATGCAAAAAAGAAGCTTGTGACCCTACCAAACGAATGGTGAACTTGATTTCATTTGGCGAAAAAGTTATAGCCTGTGTGTTTTGTGATTGTTATTGTTACCTTGCAAAAGGTAAAACAATTACTACTGATACAAAAGTCATTTGAATGGAATAAGAATGTGAAAAAAGACCTGGCAGTAAAAGAAAAATTCAGGACAGCTTGCTTGCCAGCTGAAGTGCAATGTCAGTGCGAAAACTTGACGATCACAGAATGGATTGTTGGAAAGTCTGCCCTATTCACGAGATTTGGCATCATTCGACTTATATCTATTATCACGTATGAATAAGTCAATAACTAGAAAATATTTTGACTCCAATTGAAGAGTAATCTCGCACCTCTTTACAGTAGACGAATATTGAAACTCGACGGATTTCCTTCTCGCTAAGCTTTGTGACACATACACTGCGCTACAAAATTAAAGGATCGCTTTTTAGAAACCTCGTAATTGTCTCCCGCTGCGACGCATAAGTTTGAAAGTTCGCTCAAAGATGCCCACAGAGTTCCTTAGTAATGATGTCCTGTGGCGTCACCCTCGGGCTCGGCAAAGCTTCAAACAGCAAGGTGTCGCCACATGAGAGGTAAAGGTCACAGCTCTAAGCGTTCATGTGATATGGAAGGTGGGTTAATGATGTCAAAAGTGCACTAAACGTTTGTCTAAGTGATGATCGAAGGGATCCCTGTGTTAAGGAGAAATCTACGGATACCAGTCACTGAATGACTGGACCAGAAGTGGAATTCATCCTACACCTCTGCCAGGGGGCCTAATGTAGCGCAGAAACTGATTGCACAAATAAAATAGCAACTATACATTTACACAACTGAAGGTGTTTCAATTTGACATTTTATACTGAACAGCCGAGGTCCCGAAACCATCTGTATAAAGATGGACCTACAGAGATTAAAGAGGGAGGTTGAGCGAAATTTCAGACTTATGCGTCGCAATGGGAAATAGTTATGGGCCTTCAAAAAAGTGATACTTTAGTTGTGTTGCACAGTGTATATCGTTGGTTGTTCGGTGGTCTAGTGTCTTCGCGGTCGCGGCTGAGCGGATAAATCATGTGTTTTGTTATTTGCTTCCTGAGCCTAGTTGAATGTTAAGATAATTCTCATTTATTGTCCCGTCAGTTGCACATTTTTAATTAGATTACATGTTTCGATCACTCAGGGTCATCTTCAGATCCAAACACTTGCTTTAGCAAGCCGTCTTGTCTACTCAGAACGACATATCAGAGTACTGTAGTGGAGTTTTCACGTCGCCCGTTATGCTGAGCTGCAGAGCTGCAGAGTGGTCTGAAGTTGCAAGTATTGGGTGAAAACTTCTTTTAATAGCCTTATAATGGGTTTACACAAAGCATAGAACAGCCAGAAAAAGCTGTTGAGACAAAATATTATTTCCATTGCTCAAAGCCAGACTGTATGCTACCTGGTGGCATTGCGGGTACATGAAGCGGTTAGGAAAGTACAAAAGACGAGCAAAGATGAGTGTAGAATACGGGCCCTAAATGGAGAAATCCATTAACGTAGTGACTTCAACAAATGGCAGATTGTTACGACCGGCGCCTCAAAAACGGTGAAGCTGCTAGGCAGTTCGCGTGATACAGTCGTAAGCATCAATGGAAAATGGTTGAAGGTTGGTGAAACCACGATTAGGAGACAAGGTATTGAAAGCCAACGCTTCCTCTCTGCAAAGGACAGGCGGCGGCGATCTGTGGCACACCTGACGACAGAGTACAACGCTAATGAAGGCACAGGTGTTTCGGAGCATACCATTCAGCGCATATCATCGAACATGTACCTCCGCAGTAGACGACCTCTAGGCATTTCCATGCTGACTCAGCGGCAATGTCACTTACGACTGCAGTGAGTACTTGATCGTCGAAATCACTCACAACAGACGAAAGCCGTCATCAAAAACTAAGTTTGTGCATAAGTTCTTAGCGTTTTCGTTTTGCATGTTGATATTCCGGTTGCTAGAGGTTTCTTTATCGACTGTCACTTTTTGTTTGTAGTTCACTGTTGCTATTTGATGTTACTTCTTATCATTTGTTATTTGGAGATGGTGAGTGGAGATGTGGACGCTAGAAAATGGAGTACCAAGTGGAGAAATCGCAACATTTCCGACATGTTCTTCTGTTTGTGTTCAATAGAGGGATGACAACAGCGGAGCCAGCCGGAAACATTAGCGCCGCGTATGGGGATAATGCGGCTGGACAAAGCACAGCAAGAATATGATTTTCTCGTTTTAAGGGGGATCGTTTTCACTTTAGTGACCCTACATCTTCAGGAAGATCTTCAGGGTTTGATGAAGTTCGTTTAAACGGATTAACCCATAATGTCCTCGAGAACTGGCAAATGTGCTACACAGCAGTTCCTAGTGGCTGTTTTGTGTGTGTTGGTGTAGTCGGTCTTGAGGAGATGCTGGCTCGCGAACAGCGATCAATTGGACTTAAATCTCCGGCAGCCAGGTCGTCGGCAACTTAAGCTGTGTAAGTTCACGTAGTTGGTGCGCTCTGTTATTCCAACAGCCTCTCTTTTTCAGCTGATGCATCCGTGGCTACCGGGCAAACATACAGATCTTGGCATTTGGTGAGTCGACCACAGTGCGGGTGATGTTCGTCTTCTGCTGATCTTCGGTGTTGCTCCAGTCGCACGTAACATTCATGCTCCAACAAGTGAGTCACCACAATCAAATCGGACTTCCTAAACGCGTGTAGTGCGTTAGTGGAACCGTTCATGGTCCTCAACAGATCTCTGATCTTGCCACCACTATGAAATATAGGCTTCAATCCCTCAGCGACACAGCACACAGCCCCTATGCCGTAGCTCATACCTCTCACTTGATGTAAGCAAGCAAGAGGGAGTTGTTCCTTTATTTACTTTCGCTTCACTGTACCTCGCAGCTCGTTGTACGAGGCTGCGTCAAAAGGTATCTACACATTTTTCTAATTTGCTACAACAGTACAAAATTTACGACATATTTTTTCAACAGTCACCCTATTTTTCAGTGCACTTGGTCCATCAAAGACAAAATTTTTTAGAACCCTCAGAAAAAAGTCGGTGAAGCAACATCACATCATTCATCACTTCACTTCGTAGGGGTAACGGTAGCATTTTATCCTACTTTTGAGTGGATCGAACAAGTAGAAATCCGACGCAGCGATATCAGATATATCACAACTGGATGCAGGGTGCTCCACAACTCGAAATGCACATTCTCATGAATATTTAGTATTAAAAACAGTCTTGATCATGGTTTATTTATCAAGGTGACCGGTTTCGACCACTACTGTGGTCATCTTCAGACCACTGAGTAGGAACCTCTTTCTGTCAGTAGTGATTCTCCAACAGAAAGAGGTTCCTACTCAATGGTCTGAAGATGACCACAGTAGTGGTCGAAACCGGTCACCTTGATAAATAAATCGTGATCAAGACTGTTTTTAATAGTAAATATTTGTAAGACATTGATCACTGCCTTTCCCGTAATGTATTCAAAAGTAATACATTCTCATGAGTTAGAACGATGTAGGCGCCGATATTTGAACATTGGCAATAGGCCTTGGCGTATGTAGTTGTAATGTTGACTATTGGCTATTGACTCCTTTGCCATGTATTGTTCTAGAACTGGCCCTTGCGCGTCCCAATAACTATGATCAGTTATCCGGCAGAGGGGTGACTCTTGAATTCCTTTTTGGCTGGAGATTTTGGGCCTTTCCATTCCATGCACAAACCTTCATTCTCTGTTTCAAAGTGACGATCCATGTTTCATCTACAGTGATAATTCGTTTCAAAATCGTTTCACCTTCATTAGACCGACTGTCTAGTTGCTGCCGACTGATTCTCAGACAATTGGACTTAAGCTCTGGATTGTTTAGGTTTGGGGCCCATCTCGCACATATTTTATGGCATTATAGCCTGTTGTAGAAGATATTATGCAGAACCTTGCCTAATTTCCCTCAGTTTGAAACTTCATCAACAGACACTCGTTGGTTATTCAAACTCAGGTCATGGGCTCGTTCGCTGTTGGCAACAGTAGTCGTTATGACTGGACGACTGCACTTTCCGTCGACCCTAAAAATAACTCGCCACATCTACCGTATACAAGTCTGCACCAGACCTATTAAACGATGTACCTAACGTGTAAGTCTGCAGCAACGCCCCAAGGGTACCTACTCGGAGTCGCAGCCATGTTTATGTCCTTGGGTGTGAAAGTTGATGTTTCTTCAAAGCTGTATTTGTTCATATTGAATCTTCTGATAGGTCTAGCAGGCCGCGGTGGCCGAGCGGTTCTAGGCGCTTCAGTCTGGGACTACGCGGCTGCTGCGGTCGCAGGTTCGAATCCTGCCTCGGGCATGGATATGTGTGATGTCCTTAGGTTAGTTTGGTTTAAGTAGTTCTACGTTTAGGGGATTGATAACCTCAGATGTTAAGTCCCATGGTACTTAGACCCATTTGAGCCATTTGAGAGGTCTAGGTTCACTTTTATTAAGCAGTTGATATTATCTTGGGCAGCCAGGATGAAACTGCCTTATGATTTTACGAAATTGTGGACCAAAGTGTTTGTTTTATGTCACACAGATACAAGAAGATGATTAAGTTAACGTTTCACAGCATTTTGGACATGGAGGACGCAGTTATATGCGCAGCATTTGCTGTGGGAATGGCCGCCGTAGTGGTTAGACAGTGGACTCGTATTCGGGAGGACGACGGTTCAATCCCGCGTCCGGCCATCCTGATTTAGGTTTTCCGTCATTTCCCTGAATCACTCCAGGCAAATGCCGGGATGGTTCCTCTGTAAGGGCACTGCCGACTTCCTTCCCCATCCTTCCCTAATCCGGTGAGACCGATAACCTCGCTGTCTGATCTCCTTCCCCAAACAACCCAACCCACCCACAGAACGACAACGCACTGCCAGAAGCAGGAATTGGATTTGACCCTGTCAGGGAAGAAGAGCTGAAGGCAGCGACATATACTCCTTGTTAATGAAATAGTCGAAGCCCGAAGATACGCAGGAATTTAGGAACTTAGACAGAATGGATGTGTCTTGTTTTGACAACCTGCTCTCGATTTGCATGACGAGATTCGCGCAAATAACACAGTAATGAGGGAATCACCACACTCGGTTTATGCACTTTTATTGTCCCTGTAACCCTCCTCTATCTCTCTTTTTTAGCTCGGCACAACAGAGCGACACCAAAGATGCATAACGGCCTTTGTTGTCCTCACTGGTCGCGACCGGCGCAATTGTACCTCGACTCGTATGGCTATTCTCCAAAACTCTCCTTCCTGGCATGCTGAAATAATACAAAAGATGCATGCAAATCAATCAGGTGCCAGTTAAGATAATACTTACACATCGAATGTAATATTACATTTACATTTTGGTAAAACATATAAATTCAACTCAGAATTAAAATTTGTTGACGTAACTTATTATGGTACAGTGTATTTAGAGAATCATATAGACACCTTTACACCTTTCCTTGCTGTATGCCTCATTAAGCACGCTTATACTTTCTTTATTCTATACCTCTTCTACAATAAGAAACTATTATTAGATGTACAGCTTTTCTCAACCGTTAACGCAAAAACGACTATTGTCATTTGTTTCATTATTGTATTAATAAAAACTTACTCACTGAAAAATGTGCCGAGTATCTCACGCAATCGCCAAAAGACTCCTCAAGAGTTGACATATATCTCGTCTGCTAGCCACAAGTGAAAACAATATCGAGCAAAAATTCCGCTTGAAAAGCTACGTTTCGCGCATGCGCCTTTACACCTCCTCTACTTTGCCTGCACGGATCCATGGCAGAACAGAATGCCTCGTATTTCTCCACGACGGATGAACTGTCTGCTAAAATTGTAGCTTCCCCAGTTCTGCCACTAGGTGGCAGGTCAACTGCACATGACTAGTACACGTCAGGCGTGTCGTCTAATACCGGTTAGACGCTTGTTGGGCGGCTTTTGAATCATCAAGTCCGTTGGTAAACACTTTTTCGCCGTAAAGTGTTGCGCCTGTATCGTGCTGAACCTCTTCAATAGCTTTTAGCTCCTAGGACACCTTCAGACCGCAAAAGAAAGGTTGAGGAACGTTGTTTTCGAATGCTGGAAGTGGAGAATGGTGTAGCCAAGTTAACTTGGCAATGGCGCAGAACCAGATGAAGAGAAAGTTTTCCATTCATTCATCAAAACATAGACCGCAAGAGCAGGGAGCTAAGAAGAATTCGTATTGACACAGTGTTTATCCGACAAGAAAGGTGCGTGAATATTTGAACACTGCGAAGAACCAGCGCCCGCCGCTTACCACAGCACAATATATGAAAACCCTTGCACATGCCATCAGATGTACATACGAACTACTAAAAGAAGAAAGGAAGATTAGCGTTGAACATCCCGTCGACATCGAGGTTGTTAGACGTGGAGTACAAGATCGGAAATATTCAAGGATGGGGAAGGAAATCGGCCGTTTTCTTTCTAAGGCACCATTCCGGCATTTTCCTGGAGCGATTTACAGAAATCACGGAAAACTTAAATCAGATGGCCGAATGTGGATTTCAATCGTCGTCCTCTCAAATACGAGTCCAGTCTGGCAATTATTGCGACACCTCGCTCGCTCGTACTAACATCTGGCTTGAAGAACATAAGAGCAATTGTGTGGGAAACACGGATAAGTCGGTAGTATGAGTTCAGGACCTGGGACCAAGGAACCGCCAAATTCTTTTCTCAGATACTATAGTATTATCGAGATCCAACTATTACCATGCTAGATTCTGCAGAGAGGCCACACACATTCAAAACAAAAAATAATTTTAGCAGAGAACAATAACGACTGAAATTTAGCTAGTTTGTGGGCCTTAGTACTAAATCAGCCACCACAGTGCCAACTCTTGCGCACTGTAAGCTCCATAATCTACATCTACATCTACGCGATTACTCTGTTTTTCACAATAAAGTGCCCGGCATAGGGTTCAATGAACCACCTTCAAGCTGTCTCTCTACCATTCCAATCCCGAATGGCGCGCGGGGAAAACGAGTACTTAAATTTTTCTGTGCGACCCCTGATTTCTCCTACTCTATCGTGATGACCATTTCTTCCTATGTAAGTGGGTGCCAACAAAATGTTTTTGCCAACGGAGGAGCAAACTGCTGATTGAAATTTCATGAGAATATCCCGTCGCAACGAAAAACTCCTTTGTTTTAATGATTGCCCCTGCAATTCGTGTCTGTAGCACTATCTCCCCTATTTCGAAAATAATACAAAACGAGCTACCCTTCTTTGTACTTTTTCGAAGTCATCCTTCAGTCCCATCTGATGCGGATCACCACACTGCACAGCAATACTCCAGAACAATGCGCACAAGTGAGGTGTAAGCAATCTCTCTAGTAGACCTGTTGCATCTTCTAGGTGTTCTGCCAATGAATCGCAGTCTTTGGTTTGCTCTATCCACAACATTATCTATGTGATCGCTCCAATTTAAGTTATTTGTAACTGTAATCTCTAAGTATTTAGCTGAATTTACAGCCTTCAGATTTGTGTGAATCATAGCGTAATCGAAATTTAGCCGATTTTTTTTTTATTACTCCTATGAATAACTTCACACTTCTCTTTATTCAGGGTCAACTGCGACTTTTCGCGCCATACAGATATCTTACCTAAATCATTTTGCAATTAGTTTTGGTATTCTGATAACTTTAAAAGACGGTAAATAACAGCATCATCTGCAAACAATCTAAGACGGTTACTCAGATTGTCTCCTATGTCGTTAATATAGATCAGGAACAATGACTTTCCGTCTATTACTTCTAACTGTGACCTTCCTGAAAGGAAATCACGAATCCAGTCGCCCAACTAAGGCTATATTCCATAGGCACGCAGTTTGGTTAGAAGACGCTTGTGAGGAACGGTGTCGAAGACTTTCTGGAAATCTAAAAATATAGAATCAATCTAACATCCCCTGTCGATAGCACTCATTACTTCATGAGTATAAAGAGCTAGTAGTGTTTCACAAGAACGATTTTTTCTGAATCCTTGCTGACTATGTGTCAATAAGTCGTTTTCTTCGACGTGCTCCATAATGTTCGAATACAGTATATCTTCCTAAACCCTACTGCAAATCGACGTTAATGACATGGGTCAGTAATTCAGCGGATTACTCCTACTTCCCTTTTTGGGTATTGGTGTGACTTGAACAATTTTCCGATCTTTAGGTACGGATCTTTCTGTGAGCGAGCGGTTGTATATAACTGCTAAATATGGAGCTACTTGTATCAGCACACTCTGAAAGGAACGTGACTGGTATACAATCTGGACCGGAGGCCTTGCCTTTATTAAGTGATTTAAGCAGCTTTGCTTCACCGTTGCTATCACGCAGTGAAGATATTCATTTCGACTTGCTAATTGCCATAATAAATGTCGGCGTGACTCTGCGATCTTAGAAAGTGGTCTCATGACGTAACGACTCTTTTTCTTTACTGTTCTGTCATCTCCCTTGCCTCATGTGGGCTGTGGATGAGCATTCAGAGCAACAATTAACAATCTGCAGACAAAAGGTATGCAGTACACAGAACGACTTAAAACAACAAATTAATAGATGAGATATTTTCAAGGGATTTTACAATTTGTAAAGATGTCTTTAATGAAGGTTTCATATAAAAGAAACTTGGTTTCCGTCGTTTTTAATTTTAAAACAGAAATATTAAAAGGTAAAACTAAAAAAGTAAGATTACATTTGCCACACGATGTAGAAAACTATCTTAAAAATGAAGCACTACCCTGTCATTAAAAGTTGAAGGACCTGCTCTGCGAAAATTCGTGTTATTGGAGGGAAAAATGTTAGGCATTTTGATAGGTTAGGAGAGTGTGGATGTAAGTTGGAAATGTGATGGATACTACAGACAGAGGAGGAGTGGACGTTGGAGACACAGGGAAAAAAGTGCATTTTGGGCCTAATATGAAGAAGAAAAAGTGGTAGGGGAAGGGGGGGGGGGAGAGTAGGCAAATCACTACTCGACCGTTACATGACCTTGAGTTTGAAATTATTATCTGAGTCTTCATAGCCTCTGATAATGTTTCCAGCATCTGGAGACGAAGTTTAGGCACATAAACATACCTTAGACGAAAGCGTGATGCCTGTTAAACAGAAAATCATCAGTGGTGTGACAGCGCTGAAAGCTATTACAAGTTAAGAAAACGGCGTCTCCTATTCGCTGGGGAGGGCAGTAAGGCGTAGTCCCAACATAGAAACGATTAGAACGAAATCTAAAATACTTGAAGAATTCTCGGGTGTCCTTCCGACGGTAAACAGACGCGTTGCCATCTTCAGGTGGTTTCTGATGACTGCTTCTCCGCTGTTGTCGGCGTTGACGTAAAAGCATTCCCGTGTGTGCTGATGACCGCAACCCACGACGACAGCGCGCTCCCTGGAGACCACAGTTCGCAGGCGAACGTCGCCGTCCTCCCCCCCCCCCCCAAAACGAAAGGAGTGGGATGATGGAGGGGTAATGCCAACGTATACAGTACGTCGACAACAGCAGAGCAGCAGTCGTCAGAAACCACCGAAGATGTCAACGAATCTGTTCGCTGAAATACCGTGGAGAACATACGAGGTGACCTGAGCGGACACTCGATAACACGACGGGAAAACGTCAGATTGCAGAAAGCGCAAATACTTATTGACTTACCCTCGTATGTTTTTATTAGTGTATCCGTTCTCACGTAATGTTATCTGCAGTCCATTTAAGTCATGTTCGAGGTTATCATCACCGCTTATCCGGTGTGCCCATGCTGTCGGCTTGTGTAACACAGTGTCCTTTCGTTCTGGATGCTGGTGTGACCCTCCACCTTCTTCGGTTTGCTATACGCTTGGTGCCCCATTTTTATTATTTAGTTCATTTCCTGTGACGAAAAACGGTCGAGAGCAGAATCCTTTCTGGTGAGATGGCTATTTCGATTGTACTGGAAACGCCAGTGATTGTCCAGATATTTTATTTTCGGCACTGTCATACAAGTTAGTACCGGTTTCGACCGTAATTGGCCCCCTTCAGGTAAATGACATGTACACTAGCTCGCGTTGAGAGAGACTGACAGACAATATGATTTTCTCAGTGGTTGGAGCTAAATACTGTATGCGTCTTGCAGTCTGAAGATGGCCGGTAATTTCTTATTGAAATTCTGAGCGTTTTTCCCTCAAAATAAAATACAGTGCTCAAAAGAATTATGGGAAAACGACTTTGGGGGTCCGCCACACTCCACTGAGCAATAATTGAGGACTAGATGTGTTACCCAATTATACTTTTACTTTTTACAAATTAAGTACACAAAAAAACATCATTACATCACCGAGAGTTTATACAGGGCGAGTCAAAAGTTCTTGGGCACCTTCATAAGTTGTAAAATTAAAATGTGATGATGGGAACATAGGTTTGATGTGGGGCCGCAACTTTTGGAGTGAATGTCATTCATGGCCGCCATCTTGAAATCCGCCATTTTGGATTCAAGTCATTTTTTTTTTTAATGGGAAGGGCGGGGGGTGTATGACACATCAAATAACACTCGCTTTAGCTCTGGAATTTAGTGGTGTATTTTGTTTTTGTCTATCTTCTACAGTTGAGGATATTAATGTTCAAAGTTGGAAATTACCTTCATACCGACTGCTACAACAAATGTTCTACGTGTTGTCCATCCTGTGCAATGCACAACTGTAGTCAGTGCAACCACTCTGATTTCTAAACTGTACAAGATAGACAAAAACAAATTACACCACTAAATTCCAGAGCTCAAGCGAGTCTTATTTGATGTGTCATACACCCCCTTCCCATTTAAAAAAAAAAAATAGACTTGAATCCAAAATGGCGGATTTCAAGATGGCGGCCATGAATGACATTCACTCCAAAAGTTGCGGCCCCGCGTCAAACCTATGTTCCCATAATCACATTTCAATTTTCCCTTTAATCTTCCAACTTATGAAGGTGTCCAAGGACGTTTGACTCGCCCTGTACAAAAATAACAGAAATGTCCGACAGGTGTCGAAAAGAAAGTGGAAACAATCATTCATCCCATCATCTTAGGTGCTTTTCATTGGACTTTGAGAGCTTCAATAACGTGTCTACCCTCCGTGAGCGTTTATCACTGCTTGACATGGTATGCTCCATACAGGTCTACAGACGTCACCTTGTGGTACCCGTTCCCATTTTTC
The DNA here is from genome assembly GCF_021461395.2 of Schistocerca americana. Classification (NCBI taxonomy): domain Eukaryota; kingdom Metazoa; phylum Arthropoda; class Insecta; order Orthoptera; family Acrididae; genus Schistocerca; species Schistocerca americana. The sequence continues at coordinate 372,520,275 of NC_060122.1, read as the reverse complement.
AGTGAGATTCCTTAAGCGTTCTTGGAGAGTCTATGGTGGAAAAGGAGACCACGTACATGTGTGTCAACCGTGCCTCACATACGTACGATGGGGTTTAGGTTGGGACTCCCCGTCGGACATTCTGTTACTTCAACGTCCAGGCTTCGCACGACATCCTGCTGACGCTCGTCACACAGTCTCTGGCCTCAGAAGGAATTCAGGGACGCCACCGTACGCTGCAGCCGCCACGTGGTCCAACAGAATCTGTTGAATGTACTGCCTGGCGGTAAGGTGACCATGGATAACAGCAAGATCCGTACGGCTGTTAACACTGAAGCCTCCCGATAACATCACAGAACCTTACTCCACCGGACAACATTTGGCAGGTACCACACACCACCGATCTTCGCACACGAACATTCGTCTGCGAATAGCACGTGTGGCCAGTGACTAAGTTGCCCGTTGACATGCGAACGTTAGAACTGAAGGCGGGCAAGATGTCATGTTAAGGTGGGGTACTCGAACAAGACGTCTGAGACGCAAGTTCCTGTTCATTAGAGCGTGATAGGACACAACGGCTCCAGTGACCCTTCCGAGACCTTCTTGCTGTGCTCTGGTGGTATTCCTACGACACTGAAACGCAGAGACGGCCAGATATCTGTCTTCAAGTGGAGTTGTAACGCGTCGGCAACTTTGTACACTCTCCTGGTGTACTGACCCACCTCCCTGTAAGTGCCCATGGCACCGAATGACACAGGAGAGGCATTGTCATCTACAGCAACACGACCAAAACCCAGTCTTTTCGGATCAAACAGATCGTTTTTGCAACTTGCATTGTATTAAGATGTCGCATTGCATGTGCTTGACTGAAGACAATGTCCACAAATGACAACTGCCATCTGTGTACCTCACAAGAAAACAGTGGGACACCGGTACTCGCTTCCTACTGAGGGGTACCTGACACTTTAATGCTTAACACAGCGAATGATTTGTTGCCTACATCGAAAGCGAGCATCTCAAGCCATGCAATAAGATGACAGGTACTGCCTGCATCAAAACAGATTTAACATACCTGATGTTGATACACGTGTTCACCTAATTCTTTTGAATAGCGTATTTTCAAAACGAAGTCTTTAATGGCTGTGCGGACTGACCTGGAAGCGGAGGTCCCAAAGTGGAGGCTCGGCGTACGGAATCCCCACGTAGGCGAAGAAACGCTTCCCACGCCGGGACAGCATGGTGGATCCCGCCACCTTTCCCTGCTCGACGTTGACGACTGGCGCTAGCTCCGTGTCCTCCGCGGCCGTGGCCGCTGACGCCGGCGAGGCACTCGCCAGCAGCAGGCAGGAGAGCGCCAGCGCAGACGCCACTACCCGGGGACCCATTTCGCCGCAGTGGCGGCCGGCCGCTCCTCGTCAGATACCTGTCGCCCGTCTCCGTCTTATCGCGGCGATAACGCCGGCGTATCGCCTGCCTCCACACCAGAGGACACGTCAGGAGTCGAACTGACTGCCACACATACTGCAGATTACGCAAATAGCTCTTCCAGAGCGTGACCGTGAAGAACTCATTCACGCCACAGCATAAACAAGTTACTACTTGTGATACTGAAATATCTCACAGATGAGTAAGGCCACCAACGTTTATGGAGAAGTTCTCAACGCTGTGTTCATACAAGACTTGTAGGACATGTAGAGAGGGGGGGGGGGGGGGGTGAGTACATGATATTTTGAGTAGGAACCTGTTTCCGGAAACGTACCGCTCCTGTTCTACGACGGTTTCAGTTGAGATGTCTAATTCATCCATTTCTACTTGGGAAACTGAGTTAGTCGTGACTCAGCACGATTATTAGATAACAATTCGAAAGCAAACAAAACGAAACATTTATTTTTTCATTTCAGCAATTTTTTTTTTGTATTAACACATAAAGTGCTTTTTTTTTAAAAAAAAAAGTTTGAGGGTACTCCGACATTGGATATAATGCAGCGAAATTACTTACACCTGAAGCATGGGATACCACCCGTCTGCTTTTAGCCATGACGTCATCAACATGTCATCAACATGCATACGCATATCCGTTTAGCACTACCATCGCACACTATTAGCGGGCGAGGGCACTACATTCCTGTCGAACTGGCTGCCAGCGTTCCAGTTGTCAAGAACGATTGACACAGCTTCGAAATGCTTGAAACACTCAATGGCATCGCTTTTCCCACGAGAAACTGCACTGGTGTCATTCGTATTGCAATTACCAACACTAAAAAAGTAAATAATAAATTTACGTCCGTGAAATAAATCTTTGGCACTCTTCCAAGTTCTCAACACCGTAAAAAAATTAATTTATCAACGAAAACGTTTAGGGGTACCCATCCCCCAGCGTTCCCCCAGAAAAACAGCACTGCACATAATCATTACATGTTTACATTATTACAAACCAAAAAAGAACCCAACGTACTGTACGTACAGAACAGTACCGATGCACTCCAACAGCGGCTCGGTGTGGCGACCACCAATGTCGTTACAGAGATTGTGCCTATGGTGCATGTTCTGGTACACACTCCGCATCCCACCTGATGTCTCTTGAGTTTCTAGTGCAGCGGCCAGAACTTGTGCCAATAGACTTTCCTCTGTCTCTTCAGAAGTATCGTAAATTGAACTTTGCATACGACCCCACAAGATGTAATCCGTAGAAGATTGATCTGGCGATCGTAGAGCCCACGCGGTTGGACCAACTCGGCCAATCCATCTTACACCGTATCGTCAGTTGAGATGTTTCCTAACCGCACGTGAGAAGTGAAGTGGTGCACCATCACGCTGGAACCACGTGTCCTGACGGACTTTCAGTGGCACAGCCCCGAAGAACGGGTCCAATACGTTTTGTAAGAAGATCAATTACGCAGGAGCAGTTAGCTTGAGTGGAAGGAGGTATAGCTCAATCACATGACCGTCCAGAATACCTGCCCACACGGTAATACCAAACTGGTGCTGAAATCCCTTTACATGCGTGGTACGAAGGGTTTCCGCTGCCCAGACATGGCTGTTTGGCGAATTCAGGACACAGTTCATAGTGAACTTATATTCGTACGTGAATAGAGCTCTACATGGAAACAGGGGTGTGTCGATTCTGTAGTTCAGGAACGCGTTGTGGAAAACCGGCTCGACCCGTAACATGTACCCTTTGTAAGCGGTACGGATGTAATTGTTGCTCACACAGAACCTCCCAGACGATATCATGACTAACACCCTTGCACGTGCAACTGTTCGAGTGCTCGTTGAGGGGTTCTCTTCAACACGATACAGCACATCTGCTTCACACTGGGCGTGCGGCGTTGCCGTGGAGCACCACAGTCCTGCCTCCTTCCGCAGAAAGTAGTTTTTCTCGGAGCCGCTGCGTAACTAGGGCAAAACGTTTGCGCGACAGCGTGTTACGCTGCGGAAAACGTTTGTGATGCAGCCGACTAGCAGCTCTTCCGTTACCAAGGGCTTCGCCGTAGCCGGCCGCTGTGGCTGAGCAGTTATAGGCGCTTCAGTCTGGAACCGCGCTGCTGCAACCGTTGAAGGGTCGAATTCTGCCTCGGGCATGGGTGTGTGTGATGTCCTTAGGTTAGTTAGGTTTAAGTAGTTCTAAGCCTATGGGACTGATGACCTCAGATGTTAAGTCCCATAGTACTCAGAGCCATTTGAACCATTTGAGCTTCGCCGTACACAAGAAGCATGTCTGTGTCTTCCGAAAACGTGTACCGAACCATGTTTACTATATCGCATACTCACATGCATTGAATAGGCCTCGCTGCAAGGCAGACTATAAATGACATCAGTTGACCGTCTGACGGAGTTCACGTCATCTTGCTCACCCTATAAGTTCTAGAACACTGTAACGGGAATTTCCAAACACCCTACATAACAACTTCCTGCGGCGTTGTCAGGACCTCTTATGGAAGAAGAAAAAAAAAAACTGTCCGGATCGCTAAATAAAATGTCTTTCGTTGTTACAACGTTTCACCATTTGGCATCAACACATATGTGCAATTAAGATGAAAGGAACATAAAGAGCATCAGGCATTTGTTATGCAACATCAAACTCCAAAAATTTATAACCTTCCTCAACACAAAATCTGAGCTTGCGAAACAAGGATCAGTATCAATATTAAAATCTATATCTAATCGGACTGTCAACTACCAAAAAAATTATACAATGATATTTGTTATATAAAGTATTTGTGTCTTTTTATTATTGCAAACGAAAAGGAAAATAGAACCATAACGAAATATCAGGGACGTTCAGTAAATAATGCAACACTTCTTTCTCAGCCAATTACAGTTGAAAATATGCGGAATTTGTTGTGGAACATCGTGGAATATTCCCGCTTCAGTCCCTACAGTTTCATGAAGTTTCGATAAATGGCGGCACTACACGTACCCTTCAAAATCGTGTCCGTAACGGGGGTCCGTTCAAAACAGAGAGCTGTCATTGAGTTTCTTTCGGACTGTGTAAGGGCACAGCCCTGTTGTCTCGTCTTTTGGACCATGTTTTGGGAGGTCTTAATTTCAAATCCATTTATAACTATCTTTACAGCGTCACGTTCGCGGAGCATTTGGACCACCTCGAAGAAGTTTTCTTACGTCTTAGGGAGGCCGAATTTACCGTCAAGCCTTCTAAGATTACCTTGTCTCGCTTTTTTATATCCTTTTTGGGTCACATGTTTCGGCTCGGCTCAAGGGGTCAGCAATCAGGAGCGGACACGTTCCTTGCGCGAATCGCCCCTCGCCCATGCCACCCCCCCCCCTCCCCCATCCAGCAAGAGGGATATGGTCAGATTTATTGGAATCGCGAATTCCTTCCGGAAGTTTGTTCCTAATTTCGCCCAACTGGCGGAGCCCTCAAATAACTTTCGCAAGAAAGGTGAGCCCTTCTCTTGGGGAAGACATTAATCAAGCTGTCTATGAGGCAATTACAACCGCCCTTAGCAACCCTCCTGTGTTAGCTGTCCAGAATTTCAGCAAGGCCTTTATTGTCCAGGCAGATGCATCCAATTCTGAGATAGCGGCGGTACCCTCCGAGAACATCTGGGGAGCAGCGTGCAGTCGCCTACGTATCGCACTGCTTATCCCTTGTTGAATGAAAATTTTCAGTGTGTGATTGGGAAGGTTTAGCAATTCTCTTCGCCTTGCAGAACTTCAAGTTCTACTACAGCATAGGAAATTTGTTCTCGAGACTGATAATCAGGCTTTGAGGCGGTATTGGTCCGTCCCAGAAAAACTTATAGAGTTGGTCGTGGGGCATCTCTGCAGTACGTTTTAAAGTTTATCCTGTCATGGGTCCAGACAACAGAGTAGGCGACGCTTTAAGTCGCATCTAAGGAGATTGAGACTCCCCGCTATATGCTGAGGATGGCGGCCAACTTGCCTCCGGCAGGGCTGCGTTGACTAAAGTTAACTCTTTTGCGATCTGAAGTGGAGACAGAAAGCATATTTCCGTATTTTTGAAACAAAAAAAGCGCTTGTAAATGGCCACCACATAGATGGGTATGTTATTAATAAAGGTACCGTATGTCAAAAGGGGAAGGCCGACCGCACATTCAAATCTGTTTGGCGCAGGTATTGGTTCCCGCTGCTTTTAGGTATTTTCATAGCTCTATGGTGGTCGGTCATCTAGGTTTCCATAACACCTTTGCCACAGCTAAACAACATGTGGTTTAGCCTTCTATGTGTAAGGATAAACATCGGTTAGACGGAGGGGGGGGGGGGGGGGTCAGTTATTCAAACAAGGGACATCCAATTCTAACTCACGCTAGGGTCTTCTCGAATATAATCGTGCCAGCACACCCATGGACCGTCTCTTTGTGGGACTAGAGGGACGACACTTTCCACGTAGCCGGAGATGGGGGGGGGGGGGGAGGCTATATCTTGGTGGTGGTGGACGGGTTTCCCTGTATTAACTAGTTAATTCCCAGCCGCGGGTTACTGGTGGCCAATCTGTACAGCATCTTATCAAAATCTTTGCCATCTTCGCACCAGCGAGCAGCCTAGTAAGTGATAAGTGATATAATGCTGCGATATTTACATCTAGGAAATTCCAGAGATTTCGTTTCGATCGTGGTGTTAGGTATGTCATCACTACTCCTTCCTACCCTCACCTGGCCTTTGCTGATGACATGAATAGCAATCTGAAGAGCACGTTGATAATCTTTAATGCTAGGTCCCAAAAACGATGGGACCTTTCTACCCGTGATTAAATCTTGCTTTTAATAATGCTTAGCATTAGACCATCACTCTGACCTCATTAATCCTGGTCTATCCTTGAGTAATCTTTGGACCATTTACGAGCTGCTTCCTGTGCGACTCACCCCCAAAACTGTCCAACATGAGTGGGAGAGAGCCAAACGCAATACAGAGCTCGCACGTAGGCGTCAGACGCGTAGATACAGACGTTGAGGCGCGAGTTAAAGGGGAGGGTTGGAGACCGTGTATTTGTGAGTAGGTTTAACGTAGGAGCCAAGACTGGAGCAACCCCTTCTAATAAACTAGTTCACTTTTTTTAGGCCCCTGTAAAATTTGAAGATTTCTGAGTCCAGTTAGTATCTTGGTCCATCATGAATAGAACGGGAAGATCTCTAGAGTACATATTAGTCATGTTAAGGAGGGTAACTAGCCCTACATTTACCTTCTGCCCTTGGTGTCGAACCGTGGCGGAGCGTATGTGGGTTTCATGGGGGGGGGGGGGGGGGGGGAGTTGAGCCGTGAGGGCTGAGCCTTCTACCGAATTCGCCGCTTGTTGATGACCTTCGCCTGGATAACTTTGGCGGTTCGCCAGTAGCGCCATCGGTGGGGACAAAAGCCGCGAAGCAGGAAGGTTTTGGACGGTGAGTGTGTGGTGTGCGGAGCGAGGCGGCCGGGTGTGCGAGAGGTTTGGAGTGCTGGGTGCTACACGACAGAACGAATCAGCTCCTGTTAAGGTGCCGAGCCTGGATTTGACCGTCGGTAATCGCCTGCCCTGCGAAGCGGTTTCCGTGAGTGGGCATGTCATTTTAGAAAACACATCAGTGAACTAGAGTTAATTTGGGCGAATCAACGCTAGTGAAAGCGGTCCGGTCTCTTACAGGCTTTAGGAGTGGAAGGACGGCGGGTATTAAGTAATTTCCGTGTATGGACGTATCTCTTGCTCCCCCCCCCCTTTCGTGGTGGGGTTTATGCAATCACCACTCATAATTAATAGCAGATGGTTAAAAAGTGATCAGTGGTTTTTGGCTAACTGTACCTGCCTCTCGAGGGACTGTTTTATAATTCTGCACCTTGAGTGTGTCCTAAGTGATAGTGGGTTCATAATTAATAGCAGCTGTTTAAAAATGAATTGCTTAGTGTCTGATCAGTGAACTCTGGTTAACTGTAGCTGGTTATTCAGTGACGGTTAATTGTTTTTTACTTAATTCTGTATTTTGCTGCGTACTGAATGACAGTGGGTTCCTAATTAATAGCATGTTTAAAATAATTTGTTAAAAATCTAATGAGGTAATTTTGGTTGACTGTACCTAATTATTCAGTGACCATTAATTGTTTTTAAAATTCAGTACCTTAGTTGTCTACTTAGTGTGTTCATAATCAATGGTTGCTGTTTAAAGGCCATTTAGTTAAAAAAACTGCTCAGTGAATGTTGCTCACTGTAGTTCATTGTTTTTGAAATTCTGTACATTTGGTGTATAATTAATGGCTAGTGACTCATGATTACTGACAGCTGTTCAAAAATCATTTTTCTAAAGTCTGCTCAGTCAGTTTTACTGTTGATTGTTTTTAAAACTTGTTTAACTTTAATAAAGGCACGTTATGTATTAAGATGATGAACGCTGAAGTAGTTATGTGAGGAGCCCAGTCCTTCCATTAGAGTGAGTCGATCCCAAATCTTCCAGTCCGAATTTGTAATTATCACTTAGGCTTTAAGGTATGCATTTTAGAATCCATGTTTACTGAAATTTTTTTTGTTCTGGTCCGTGAAAGCTTCTCCCAAAGTAAAGAAAGCAAAGAGCTTGCAATAGAAAAGGTCTACTGTCAGAGGTATCATAAATTTTTCTGTTATAGCTTTTGACTCGGTCGTTTCCAGACTGGAGTCTCACGCCTCAAATTAATACATGTAGCCTTCACCATCATCGCTGAAAGTTTGTAACTTCATTGCGGAATTAACCTGTATACTGTAGACAGTAACGATCTTGTCACAGTTCCTTTGTGGTGCTCCCGGAATCTTTTCTCAGACACAGATCTTTAGATGGGTAGCAAATATTGTATACCGACTAAGTATCAACCAAAACGCCGATTACTTTGTGTCATGTGTTGTCGTCTACGAGAATGTGCATAAAAGGTAAGTATATAAGAAGTAACACATGCCTACAGAACATAAAAGAAGCGTAACTGTAAGCGTCTGTCTCACAGAGCTTCCGTGGGGAAGCCGGTACAATGTTAGTCTGTCGTACCAAGGGTCCCGCGTTCGAGCCCTCGTCATGCCAGTTTTTTACTGTAGTACATGTGAAACTGTTATATGAGACAACATGTTCCTGACATGTAAAAGAGCTGTTCAGAGTGTATAGCTATGTTCTATTGGCAGTTAGCTTTCGGTTGTTTATTTGAAAAGACTAAATCTATAGAGTACATTTGCAGTATCACAGAATAAACATAAACAACTGAAATAGAAGAATAAAGAAACAATTGCATCACACATGCGGAAATATTAATGGCAATAATAATAATAACAATAATACTTATAATAAAAGCAAAAACCACAATAAAAATAATAATAATAGCCTACTAATAATAAACTACATAATAACAGTAATAATAAGTACATAATATAATAAGTGCATATCGTTCAGGAATCAATACAAACTTCATCACACAGTGTCGTTCATTCAGGAATAAAGGTGTTTCAGTACAAAGAAGTGGGTGAAACAAATTACTTTCGTACACCAAGCACATTTGATGAATCCTGCAATTGCGCATGGAAACTGTTTACTATTATTACTTCCACACGCACGCTACAATTGGTTCTTTATTCTTTTATTCCGATTATTTATGTTTATTCTGTTAAACTACAAATGTACTCTATAGGCTTCCTACTTTCAAATAAACGAAGCTAAAGCGGAATGCCAGTAGAACGTTGCAATAAATTCCGAAAAGCTTTTTTTCAAATGTCACGAACATATTGTCTCATGTATCAGTTTCACACGTACTATGGTACAAAAACTGGCATGAACAGGGCTAGTTCGTGCCTACTGAGATACTGCTTCCCGCGCAACGTCGGTTGCGTTCGTAAAATACTATGTATAACCTGTGGAATTATATTACAGCCATAATTAGTGATAAAAGATCATGCTATATCACAATTATGGTAGTCATGAGATGTGATTCGCATTGATCCTTTTTCTGTAGGTATGACTGTAATAGTATCCCAAAGGTTTATCAGATGCTATTGACGGCGTAGATAATACTATCTTAAGTGTGCTCGATTGACATTTCATGATATCTCCTATTCATATGTGCAATCTAAACTGGTCTTTAATAAAAAAAAATTCTTCAGTCATCATTTTCTCTTGGTGAATGTGAAGTTACTAAATAGAGGGTATCAGAGGAGGATTGGTCACTATTTAGAGATATGACAGGAAAGCTCATGTGACCCTAAAAACTCATATGGATATATGCCCTATTGCGAATGGTTTCCGAGGTAGAACACTTTTAATGTACATTTGTTTTGGTGTTAGTAGTGCACGCTTATGTATCTCATACAGCCAACCTCTCTGTCTAGTCTAGCCCAACCTACTACGTTGCTTTCCACCTGTTTGCTTAGACGTGTTTCTGCCATCAAACTAGCCCGATGAAAGTGCAGAGGCCTTTGGTGTGTCGTAATTGAAGTAGACCGAGGGGTCAAGAGTGTATCAGAAAGAGGAATCGGTTACCTGTTTGCAGAAGCGCTGGCTACAATTCCACACATCTACATTAATGAAGAATATGCATATATGGTGTATGTTCATGGCTTCTGCGATGGTAGTGCTCCTGCTGCCGTCGAAAATTACCGTCGAAATTTTCCGACACTTCAATTCCTGATCGTAGAGTGTTTACCAGCTTACTGTGCGTAATAAGTAGTCTTACAAGTTCCTATTTTTCTTCAACAACCTGAGCGAGAATAGCAATATATTGTTCAAACAGTTTACGGGTGTACTGCCGGTCCATAGTGCCCAAGGGGCACAATATTTCGGCGATCAGACATGTTGCCATTACCAGGTGCGCTGACGAACTGAGCTCCTGACGGCAGGCGGCTGTCTTAAATCCGTCTAGGAGCTTGTCTCTACCATGGGGCCAGATCACGAACGTGTCATCCACATAACGGAAAAAACAAGTAGGTTTCCATTTGGATGACGCCAAAGCAGAAGGAAGATTACCATTCCTGGACATCATGGTCAAAAGAAGAGCGGATGGCACCCGGGGCCACGGGGTATATAGGAAGAAAACGCACAGCGACCTGTGTTTGCATGCAGATAGGTGTCACCACTCTTCACAGAGGGATGGGGTGCTAAAAACACTGGTGCACAGGGCGAGCACCATCTCTGATGCAGAGAGTCTACTCTATGAGCTGGAACACCTCAAAACCGTATTCTGGAAAAACGGGTACTCAGAATGGCAGACCAGATGCGCTCTCCGCCCCACCTCTACAGAACAGCGTGTGGAGACAGAAGACGTCACGGAGGAGGAGATAGCCACTGCCTATGTACCGTATACTGACGCACTATCGGAGAAAACAGGACAAACATTGAGGAAACACCGAGTAGAAACTGTCTTTTGCCCACCCAATAAAACACGAGCATTATTGGGAAGTGTCAAAGACGATCTCGGTTTGCGGAAGGCCGGCGTATACCAGATTCCCTGTCAGTGGGGGAAGACTTATATTGGACAGACAGTGCACACCATCGAAGATCGTTGTCAAGAACATCAGAGGCACACTCGGCTTAGGTACCCCAAGAAGTCGGCGGTCGCAGATCACTGTTTGTCAGAAAATCACGAAATGGACTACCAACATACCAGGGTCTTGGCACAGACATCTAAATACTGGGACAGCGTCGTTAGAGAGGCTATCGAAATTCGTACCAGCGACGGACTCATCAACCGAGATTGCGGCTATAACCTCAGCAAGGCATGGGAACCAGCATTGACTCTACTTAAAAAGACGCTCAGCAAAGAAAACGAACAGGCGACCAGGGCGGACGAGGCAATTGCACCGACGCCACCACAGACGCCGACGTGCAGCCGCGGGTACGGACCGCGGAGAGAACGCCTCGCGAGGGAAGGGGATTTAAGACGGCCACCCGCCTTCCGGAGCCAAGTTCGTCAGCATACCTGACGATGGCGACATGTCTGATCGCCGAAATATTGTACCCGTTGGACACTATGAACCGGCAGTACACCCGTGGACTGTTCGAGCAAGAAATACGCCAGGAGAAACTGAAGAATCACAGCAATATATTGTTGAAATGGTGCAGCGCAGTCCTACCACCAACACACGGCGACTTCCTGCACATATCAGTGTCTCACGATCAAGTTCACGGCAAACATTACTTGTCGAAACCTTGTACCCATTTCACATACAGCGTGTCCACAATCTTCACATTGGCGACAATGTCAAGACTTTTTTTCTCAGATTAAATAACAATCGACATTTGCTTCCACTGATAATATTCACTGATGAAGCCACATTTAGGAGGAATGGAATCAACAATACAAGTACTAATCGTCGATGGTCGCAAGGAAATCCACACGCAGCAGTAAAAATAAATTTCCAAGTTCTTTTTTCGATGAACATTTGGTGCGGCATGGTCAGTAACCTGTTGATAGGTCCAGTCGTTTTAGAAGAGCGAATGACCGGACTGAATTATTTGCATTTCTTAGAAAATTCAGTTGTTGAATACTTTGAGGAATTACCTCGACCACAGGGACTCAAATTTACTTCCAATATGACGAATCCACTCCACATTTTACCAGACGTACGAGATAACATACGAACTGCACCTGTCCTAATCACTGGACTGGTCCTAGTAATACAATTAACTGTCCACCAAGATTCCTAGACCTTAAGCCATTCGATATTTGCTTACGAGGTTGAACCAAGTCTGAGATGTACAAACGAAAGCTGAACACTCAAGATGGACTGCTTGTATTCACGTATGTATTAAACCGGGGACCTAGAAACGACGGAGAGGCTTCATCCCACTACAGCCTTTAGTCAATCACAACCGCACAACAGGCCACAGCAGTCCATCCACCCCACCGCCGCCCCACACTGAACACAGGGTTATTGTGCGGTTCGGCCCCACTGGAACCCCCCCCCCCCCCTCCTCCTCCTCCTCCTCCTCCTCCTCCTCCTCTGGAACGTCTCATACTGGACGAGTGTAACCCAAACGTTTGCATGGTAGAATAATTATGTTGTACACCTACGTGGAAACAGCGTTTGTGCAGCAATCGCCGACGCAGCGTAGCTGAGGCGGAATAAGGGGAACCAGCCCGCATTAGCCGAAGTAGATGGAAAACTGCCTTAAAAACCATCCACAGGCTGCCCAGCACACCGGACCTCGACACTAATCTGCCAGGCACCGGCATGCCTTCCCGCTTAGGGAAGCAGCGCGTTAGACCGCGCGGGTAGCCGGGCGAGCTATGGACTGCTTGGTTGCATTGTGGAAAGTGCATTGTGGTTGCATTAGGGAAAGTGCAGAGGCATACAGACACGCAACACAACAATTTTTCCCAATATGCACAAATGATTGAAGTTGACGGTGGGATATTGGAACACTTATTTTGAACTGTACAGCAGCTGTAATGTGACGTGTACGATAATGCTTAGAGGTAAATATAATGAAAATACGTATTTCTCAATTGTTGTAATGTTAAGTAACTGTTGTGCATCCATACATGTGTAAACCTGGGAATGTACTGAATAATACAAAAAATAAATAAGAATGAACATGACACCACGGAAAATATAAATGTTGTTGATTCTTAGTGTGAGATTTCAAACCATATGCTGCCGAATGTAAACCATGAGCAGTTCACCAACTCGTTCGGTAGAATTTTTAAAACTTCAAATTTACGCTCAAGGTCATAGGAAATGGAGGAAGGGTAGTGTGGACACTTCTTTCGACAGAGAACCATTTATGAGGTCACCTTAAGGCAAACGTAGGAATCCCAAAACAGTTCGCTTGCCATTTTTCTCTTTCACGAAGTGCTCTAAAAGACAGAAGTGAAGCGAAATGCCAAACCAAAAACTAGAACCAAAATTAGGACTTTTCCACGAATCCTCTACCAAGTAAATACTACAATACTCGTTTCCGAAAGGACGGAAAATCCTCATTCCTGCGTTTTAAAGTGCTTTGTCTTCCAAGCCTTCCTCATCCATGTCCACATGAAGTGGTCTACCTCTAACATTGAGAACACGTTGAATTCTAAGCCTCCTCACTTCTTTCTTTCAACAAATCTGCGGATAACTATGTCTCCAATTGCGTTACTGAACAAAATACTGAAAGCATGAACCTCTAATAATCTTACAAGAATCGATCATGACAGCGTAGATCTGTCGAAATCGGTAACAGTAATAAAAATATTGAAACTTCCTGGCGGATTAAAACTGTGTGCCGGACCGAGACTCGAACTCGGGACCTTTGCCTTTCGCGGGCAAGTGCTCTACCATCTGAGCGTCCCAAGCACGACTCACGCCCCGTCCTCACAGCTCTACTTCTGCCAGTATCTCGTCTCCTACCTTCCAAACTTTACAGAAGCTCTCCTGCGAACCTTGTAGAACAAGCACTCCTGAAAGAAAGTTTCATAACAGCGCACACTCCGCTGCAGAGCGAAAATCTCATTCTGGAATAAAAATATTACTGACAGTCTTGGCAAACTTGATTCTTAAAGATTAATATTCCCTTCTTTGATGTTTCCAAAAAATTCCTTTGAGCTATCGCGTTGGCCTCTACTTCGTTGTCATACCCCATTCTTTTCTGTCTTATTCCAATCTTTTTCATGTAGGTCTACCTGGTGGCATTACATAGGTGCCGAGGTCATTAACACACACTAGCGGGTAGGCACCAGTGCCGGAGGCAAGTCCATTTAATCCTACTGGTGTGAAAAGTTTTGTCTGCGGGATTTGGTCGACAGTGGAAGAAGAGATGATGGTTTGTAGTTTCTGTTCCTCAAACTGTGGCCAATTTCCGGGATTAAGTCACCAATCTCCTCACAGTGTTTCACGGAATGATGAAATATGACGGTCTTGAAGATGCTCACTGATAGTACGAGTAAATTGAACTCCGAGACCCTTTTCTTCATCTACATAGATAGTCCGCAGGCCACCGTAGGCCGCATGGCGGAGGGTATCCTGTACCACCACTACTCATGTCCTTTCCTGCTCCACTCGGAAACAGAGTGAGGGAAAAGCGACTGTCTATATGCCTCCATATCAGCCCTAATTTCTTGTATCTTATCTTCGTGATCCTTACTCGCAATGTATGTTGACGGTGGTAGAATCGTTTGGCAGTCAGTTTCAAATAACGCTTCTCTATTTTTCTCTCTGTAGTGTTTCTCGTAAAGAACGTCGCCGTCCCTCCAGGTATTGTCCTGAAGCATACGTGTTGTTCGAACCTGCCAATAACAAATCTAGCAGCCGCCCGCTGAATTGCTTCGATATCTTCCTTGAATTCGACCTGGTAGGGATCCTAAACACTAGAGCAGTACTGAATAATAGGTCCCACCAGCGTCCTATACGCGGTGTCCTTTACAGGTGGACTATTCTTTCCTAAAATTCTCCCAATAAACCGAAGTCGATCATTCGCCTTCCCCACCACTGTTCTCACATGTGCGTTCCATTTCATATCGCTTTGCAGTGTTACTCCCAGATATTAAAAAGACTTCACTGAGTAAAGCAGGACAATAGTAATACTGTATCCGAACGTTGCAGGTTTGTCCTGCCTACTCATCCTCGTTAACGTACATTATTCCACATTTAGAGCTAGGTGCCTTTCATCATACCAATAAGAAATTTTGTCTAAGTCATCCTGTATCTTCCTACAGTCACTCAACTTCGGCACCTTACCGTACACCACAGCAACAGTAGCACACAACCGCGGATTGCTGCCCACCCCGTGCCAAACCATTTATGTGTAAAGAGAACAACAGAGGTCCTATCATACTTCCCTGGACAACTCCTACCTGTTTCTGATGAACACTCGCCGTCGATGGCAACATACTAGGTTCTGTTACTTAAGAAGTCTTCGAGGGACTCACATGTCTGTGAACTTATTCCACGTTGTCATACCTTCGTTAACAGACTGCAATGAAACAACCTAGAAGCAGTCAAATCCAGAAATATGGAATCAGCCTGTTGTCCTTTATCCATGTTGTTGTTGTGGTCTTCATTCCAGAGACTGTTTTGATGCAGTTCTCCATGCTACTCTATCCTGTGCAAGCTTCTTCATCTCCCAGAACCTACTGCAACCTACATCCTTCTGAATCTGTTTAGTGTATTCATCTCTTGGTCTTCCTCTACGATTTTAACCCTACAAGCTGCCCTCCAATACTAAATGGGTGATACCTTGATGCCTCAGAACATGTCCTACCAACCGATCCCTTCTTCTAGTCAAGTTGTGCCACAAATTCCTCTTCTTCCCAATTCTATTCAATACCTCATTAGTAATGTGATCTACCCATCTAATCTTCAACATTCTTCTGTAGCGCCACATTTCGAAAGTTTCTATTCTCTTCTTGTCCAAACTAGTTATCGTCCAGTTTCACTTCCATACATGGCTACGCTCCATACAAATACTTTCACAAACGACTTCCTGACACTTAAATCTATACTCCATGTTAACATATCTCTCTTCTTCAGAAACGCTTTCCTGTCTATTGCAACAATACATTTTTTATCCTCTCTACATCGATCATCATCAGTTATTTTGTTCCCCAAATAGCAAAATCATTTACTACTTTAAGCGTCTCATTTACTAATCTAATTACCTCAGCATCACCCGATTTAATTCGACTACATTCCATTATCCTCGTTTTGCAGTTTTTGATGTTCTTCTTATATCCTCCTTTCAAGACACTGTTCATTCCGTTCAACTGCTCTTCCAAGTCCTTTGCTGTCTCTGACAGAATTACAATGTCATCGGCGAACCTCAACGTTTTTATTTCTTCTCCATGGATTTTAATTCCTACTCCAAATTTCTCTTTTGTTTCCTTTACTGCTAGCTCAATATACAGATTGAATAACATCTGGGATAGGCTACAACCCTGTCCCTTCCCAACCATTGCTTCCCTTTCATGCCCCTCGACTCTTATAACTAACATCTAGTTTCTGTACAAATTGTAAATAGCCTTTCGCTCCCTGTATTTTACCCCTGCCACCTTCAAAATTTGAAAGAGAGTGTTCCTGTCAACATTGTAAAAAGCTTTCTCTAAGTCTACAAATGATAGAAACGTAGGTTTGCCATTCCTTAATCTATTTTCTAAGATAGGTCGTAGGATCAGTATTGCTTCATGTGTTCCAACACTTCTACGGAATCCAAACTGATCTTTCCCGAGGTCGGCTTCTACTAGTTTTTCCATTCGTCTGTAAAGAATTCGCGTTAGTATTTTGCAGCTGTGGCTCATTGAACTGATAGTTCGGTAATTTTCACATCTGTCAACAGCTGCTTCTTTGGGATTGGAATTATTATATTCTTCTTGAAGTCTGGGGGTATTTCACCTGTTTCATACATCTTGATCACCAGGTGGCAGAGTTTTGTCACGGCTGGCTCTCCCAAGGCTATCAGTAGTTCTAATGGAATGTTGTCTACTCCCAGGACCTTGTTTCGACTTAGGTCTTTCAGTGCTCTGTCAAACTCTTCACACAGTATCATATCTCCCATTTCATCTTCAGCTACATTCGCTTCCATTTCCATAATATTGCCCTCAAGTACATCGCCCTTGTATAGATCCTCTATATGCTCCTTCCATCTTTCTGCTTTCCCTTCTTTGCTTAGAACTGGGTTTCCATCTGAGTTCTTGATTTCATACAACTGGTTCTCTTTTCTACAAAGGTCTCTTTAATTTTCCTGTAGGTAGTACCTATCTTAACCCTAGTGATATACGCCTCTACATCCTTACATTTGTCCTCTAGTCTTCCCTGCTTAGCCATTTTCCTGTCGATCTCATTTTTGAGACGATTGTATTCCTTTTTGCCTGCTTCATTTACTGCATTTTTGTATTTTCTCCTTTCATCAATTAAATCCAATATCTCTTCTGTTACACAAGGATTTCTATTAGCCCTCGTCTTTTTACCTACACGATCCTCTACTGCCTTCACTATTCGATCTCTCAAAGTTTCCCATTCTTCATCTACTGTATTTCTTTCCCCCATACTTGTCAATCTTTCCCTAATGCTCTCCCTGAAACTCTCCACAACCTCTGGTTCTGTCAGTTTATCCAGGTCCCATCTCCTTAAATTCCCACCTTTTTGAAGTTTCTTCAGCTTTAATCTACAGTTCATAGCCAATTGATTGTGGTCAGAGTCCACATCTGCCCCTGGAAATGTCTTACAATTTAAAACCGGGTTCCTGAATCTCTGTCTTACCATTATGTAATCTGTCTGAAACTTTCCAGTGTCTCCAGGCTTCTTCCATGTACACAGCCTTCTTTCATGATTCTTGAACCGAATGTTAGCTTTGATTAAGTTATGCTCTGTGCAAAATTCTACCAGGTGTCTTCCTCTTTCATTCCTTACCCCCCCCCCCCCCCCCAATTCCATATTCACCTACTACGTTTCTTTCTCTTCCTTTTCCTACTATCAAATTCCAGTCACCCATGACTATTAAATTTTCGTCTCCCTTCACTGTCTGAACAATTTCCTTTAACTCATCACCGAGCGAGGTGGCGCAGTGGTTAGCACACTGGACTCGTATTCGGGAGGACGACGGTTCAATCCCGTCTCCGGCCATCCTTATTTAGGTTTTCCGTGATTTCCCTAAATCGCTTCAGGCAAATGCCGGGATGGTTCCTTTGAAAGGGCACGGCCGATTTCCTTCCCCATCCTTCCCTCACCCGAGCTTGCGCTCCGTCTCTAATGACTCCGTTGTCGACGGGACGTTAAACACTAATCTCCTCCTCCTCCTTTAACTCATCATTCATTTCATCAATCTCTTCCTCATCCTTTATCCATAATTAGTAGTATATCATGTGAGAAAAGGGTAAGCTGAGTTTTGCGCGAGCGTTGCTTTCTAAAGTCATTTTGATTCGTGAACATAAGCTTCTCAGTCTCATGATAGTTTACCGCATTCCAATGGGGATTTTGTTGAAGGATTCTGCAGCAAATTGAAGTTAGGGGAAATGGGTCTGTAATTTTGTGGCTTCTTTCTTCTACCCTTCTTATATACTGGAGTCAACTGCAGTTTTTTGAGTCATTTGAGATTTTGTGATGTGATGTTATTTAATAAGAACAAATTGCGTTCTGTATTGGTGCGGGGCAACAGGCATTAGCAGCTGTGGAGTGGAAGTGGCTGATGGTTATGAAGGAATGATGACGAATGTAGCAGCGGTACTGTTTATTGTATTATTTTAAGACAATCGCTAAACAGTTATTTTAAAAGGGCGCAATAATATAAACAAAATATTTACGATTCAAAATCAATAAAATTAATTCCCATAACAATAATACAAAAATTTCAGTGAGGGGAATAGCACTACCAATAGTTCACTAACTGAAGCCCTTACTTACAAATCATCCGACAACATGAATAATATCAGATCGTAAGAGTATGACAAGCCCATAACAAAGCTAAACCTCAGTTCATAAAGTTATCGTGATACCAAACTCAAAACTATAGAATTCAAGGACAGTGTTTTGTCAGTACAAACACGAACTTACCCTAAGGCCGCTCCACAACAGTAACAATGAGACTGGACACGGTAAGCAAGGCGACTGTGCTAACGACACTCAGTCTGTAATCGCCTTTAGTAGATAGTGAGCAATCAGCTGCGCAGTTTGAAAATACAAGAAAAACACAACAGAATCAATTCAGCGTGGTGGTGAGCCACGAAATCCGTCGCACGTATCAAAGATTGCTACTTGTACACTGCAATACTTAGATGCATCCATGATCAGTTCTCTGTACAGGGCACACAGCACGGCACACAGTCATGTCTGTACCCTCGAGGTGCAGCGAGACTGCATTCAGCCCGTTATCTTTAAGTTTGCGCAACAGTCTGTGTGTACAGGCGCCAGCTGCTACTCAGCTGTGAAGGCGTACATTTCTAGACTAGAATGAGATTTTCACTCTGCAGCGGCGTGTGCGCTGATATGAAACTTCTTGGTAGATTAAAACTGTGTGCCGGACCGAGACTCGAACTCGGGACCTTTACCTTTCGCGGGAAGTTTCATTTCTAGCCTAGTTTTTGTATGTCCTTCCTTTTGGCAGGCCGTTTGCTATTGAGACCAAATAAAACACCCACAGCCGTCCTTATGATTTTATTGTATTTTGTTGCAACCAGTTTCAACGCTTCAATGCGCCATCTTTAGGCTTTTGTTGATGCGGTACGGGTTGATATGATCTCTATATGTATCACATCAGTTGTCAGCATAACTGGATACGCAGATAATGTGTCAGCACTCCAACAAACAACTCAGTTGGCAGTTGTTGGTTGGAGTGCTGACACATTATCTGCGTATCCAGTTATGCTGGCAACTGATGTGATACATATAGAGATCATATCAACCCGTACCGCATCAACAAAAGCCTAAAGATGGCGCATTGAAGCGTTGAAACTGGTTGCAACAAAATACAATAAAATCATAAGGACGGCTGTAGGTGTTTTATTTTTTCACAATTTCTAGACTGGGCTGCACCACTGCTCCCCAGCTGACTCCGGATATCCAAGGTAATACCGGCCGCTCCATCCTCCAAGCGGAGTGGGAGCGCTACGACCAGTTTACAAGAGCCAGCTGCCATTCATCTCCCAGGGTGCCGCTACTCCTCGGCGTACCAACGAACAGTAGAGCACCACCATGATCCTTGCAGTACGGTGCCTCTCACTTCCATTTTCACCTGGCAAAAGCAAATCTTCTCCTCTGGTGCACGCTCCAAGGCCCGGCGCCTTTGCTGCTCGCCAACACGCATCCCGGGCAGCACACCGTCCATGCATCTGGCACTTAACGTGATGTGTTGTCAGTCCGCTGTGGCACAAGGAGTCGGCATACCTTCAAGTCCCGGCTGATCCGCTGTCACACACAAGACTCCACAACGCTGTCGGGGCTCGACTGCTCGCCCTTTCCCGGTGACGCTCCACTCGGCCACTTTGATGCCCCACAAGCCATCTGTAGTGCACGCTGACTGCCGAGTGGGGCAGGGCTTTATCAGTATGAACACCCATCAACATCAAAAACACTCGAGTTCACTCTAAAACAGAGTTGGCATACATGTTTGCACCGTCTTCGTCTCAAATGACGTACATTACATGCTACATACACATATCTTAGTTGCCTGCACCAAATAGATGTGCTTAAGACACAGGATCCACACATGCAAAGGAAAGGTGACGGAGTGCAAGAAGGGAGAAATCGTCTCACACATTCCTTCACGACCTCCTTTCTTACACCTCCTATGAAACTGTGCTTTCTACTAAGTGTTTTGCTAAAAAACGACAGTTTTGCGACTGTTCTCTCTCTTCTCCAACAACTTTGAGTTTCCATTCAGTTTACAGTAAATTATGTTTACGTCAAACTGTACTTCAGTGCCTCTTGTTTGTTGTTTTTCGTATTTTGCGCTTCCAATGTTCACTTTGAAAATCACATCACCTGCTAGTGGAAGTGAACTGTTGATTCTAGTCCAAATCGTTGACTCGGCATCCATCAGAAATTTTTGACCAATGTCATATTACAGCTTCACTGAAGGCCATTATCTGCATGTTACAAGGTCTGCCAAGGGATGAGAGAGGAGGTAGAGGGGAGAGGGACAGGTCGTCCAACGTTAATATAGCTCCGTTCCGCCCCCTTCCCCACCCAATTTTGCTCTCGTCCACTATCAATCATTCGAGTTCTGTGCTCTACACGGAAAAGACAATTTTTGTTTTGTTTTGCTGTGAGCGCGTGCTGCCTGACTAAATCTACATCTACATTTATACCCCGCAAGCCACCCAACGGTATGTGGCGGAGGGCACTTTACGTGTCACTGTCATTACCTCCCTTTCCTGTTCCAGTCGCGTATGGTTCGCGGGAAGAACGACTGCCTGAAAGCCTCCGTGCGCCCTCGAATCTCCCTAATTTTACATTCGTGATCTCCTCGGGGGCTATAAGTAGCGGGAAGCAATATATTCGATACCTCATCCAGAAACGCATCCTCTGGAAACCTGGACAGCAAGCTACACCGCGATGCAGAGCGCCTCTCTTGCAGAATCTGCCACTTGAGTTTGCTAAACATCTCCGTAACACTATCACGCTTACCAAATAACCCTGTGACGAAACGCGCTTCTTTGGATCTTCTCTATTTCCTCTGTCAACCCGACCTGGTACGGATCCCACACTGATGAGCAATACTCAAGTATAGTCGAACGAGTGTTTTGTAAGCCACCTCCTTTGTTGATGGACTACATTTTCTAAGGACTCTCCCAATGAATCTCAACCTGGTACCCGCCGTCGTGCGGTAGCGTTCTCGCTTCCCACGCCCGGGTTCCCGGGTTCGATTCCCGGCGGGGTCAGGGATTTTCTCTACCTCGTGATGGCTGGGTGTTGTGTGCTGTCCTTAGGTTAGTTAGGTTTAAGTAGTTCTAAGTTCTAGGGGACTTATGACCACAGCAGTTGAGTCCCATAGTGCTCAGAGCCATTTGAACCATTTTTGAACCCGCCTTACCAACAATTAATTTTATATGATCATTCCACTTCAAATCGTTCCGCACGCATACTCCCAGATATTTTACAGAAGTAACTGCTACCAGTGTTTGTTCCGCTATCATATAATCATACAATAAAGGATCCTTCTTTCTATGTATTCGCAATACATTACATTTGTCTATGCTAAGGGTCAGTTGCCACTCCCTGTACCAAGTGCCTATCCGCTGCAGATCTTCCTGCATTTCGCTGCAGTTTTCTAATGCTGCAACTTCTCTGTATATTACAGCATCATCCGCGAAAAGCCGCATGAAAATTCCGACACTATCTACTAGGTCATTTATATACATTCTCAAAAGCAATGGTCCCATAACACTCCCCTGTGGCACGCCAGAGGTTACTTTAACGTCTGTAGCAGGCTCTCCATTGACAACAACATGCTGTGTTCTGTTTGCTAAAAGCTCTTCACTCCAGCCACACAGTTGGTCTGATATTCCGTAGGCTCTTACTTTGTTTATCAGGCGACAGTGCGGAACTGCATCGAGCGCCTTCCGGAAGTCAAGGAAAATGGCATCTACCTGGGAGCCTGTATCAAATATTTTCTGGGTCTCATGACCAAATAAAGCGAGTTGGGTTTCACACGATCGCTGTTTCCGGAATCCATGTTGATTCCTATAGAGTAGATTCTGGGTTTCCAGAAATGACATGATACGCGAGCAAAAAACATGTTCTAAAATTCTACAACAGATCGATGTCAGAGATATAGGTATATAGTTTTGCCATCTGCTCGACGATCCTTCTTGAAAACTGAGACTACCTGTGCTCTTTTCCAATCATTTGGAACCTTCCGTTCCTCTAGAGACTTGCGGTACACGGTTGTTAGAAGGGGGCAAGTTCTTTCGCGTACTCTGTGTAGAATCGAATTGGTATCCCGTCAGGTCCAGTGGACTTTCCTCTGTTGAGTGATTTCAGTTGCTTTTCTATTCCTTGGACACTTATTTCGATGTCAGTCATTTTTTCGTTGTGCGATGGTTTAGAGAAGGACATGATCTTTTACACACATGTGGTGCCGCTCAGCAGTTCTTTGAGGCACCGTTGGCCCATGGTTTTGTGAACACTAAGAGAGGATTGCTTGGCATCGCGACAAGGGCATGTGCTGTCTGACTGCTGACCTTCGCGGAGAGAGAAACATTAAGAAACCTATCGCGACAATCGAGATGTACAAATACAAATGAAACTTGTGCGCATTTTAATTACACTGCTTGGAATCACTGTATTTGAATTTTCGGCGCTACAATAAGCTAGTCCAGCCATTACCTGAGAAGAACAAGCGTTGTTATTTATTAGAACCTACTCCTGTTTTCCAGTATCCAGATAACCGATATTTATTGCCAATGACGAACACCTCCGGCCCTTCCACAAGGTGGAGGAGGTACAAAGTTATTCTACATTAGTAATAGCTGTTGTTGTTGTTGTTGTTGTTTTCTTCAGTCCTGAGAATGGTTTGATGCAGCTCTCCATGCTACTCTATCCTGTGCAAGCTTCTTCATCTCCCAGTACCTACTGCAGCCTACATCCTTCTGAATCTGCTTAGTGTATTCATCTCTTGGTCGCCCTCTACGATTTTTACCCTTCACGCTGCCCTCCAGTACTAAATTGGTGATCCCTTGATGCATCAGAACATGTCCTACCAACCGATCCCTTCTTCTAGTCAAGTTGTGCCACAAGCTCCTCTTCTCCCCAGTTCTATTCAATACCTCCTCATTAGTTATGCGATCTACCCATCTAATCTTTAGCACTCTTCTGTAGCACCACATTTCGAAAGCTTCTATTCTCTTGTTGTCTAAACTATTTATCGTCCACGTTTCACTTCCATACATGGCTACACTCCATGCAAATACTTTCAGAAACGACTTCCTGACATTTAAATCTATACTCGATGTTAACAAATTTTTCTTCTTCAGAAACGCTTTCCTTGCCATTGCCAGTCTACATTTTATATCCTCTCTACTTCGACCATCATCAGTTATTCTACTCCCCAAATAGCAAAACTCCTTTACTATTTTAATTGCCTCATTTCCTAATCTAATTCCCTCAGCAACACCCGACTGAATTCGACTACATTCCATTATCCTCGTTTTGCTTTTGTTGATGTTCATCTTATACCCTCCTTTCAAGACACTGTCCATTCCGTTCAACTGCTCTTCCAAGTCCTTTAATAATAGTAATAAAGCCATAATTTTTCACCAAATTACATGTTATCGGATATCGATAAATCACCCCCTCCAGTCGCATGAGAACTTTCAAAGGCTAACCATGTCATCGCAAAAAACGCTCTTTACAGTCAGTTACAAACTTAAACAAGAGTGAATGCAAATGCGTCAGTTTGGGTATGGTACTGGATCGTGAGTTTTATCCAATGATTGTATTCAAAAATCCACAATATAGTGACGAAGTAATAATATCCCTAGATGAGTGAGATGCTGTCTCTGTGCTGTCTATGTGCTGTCTCAATGCAGACCGCTGTTTAATTCCATGGAACTCCCTACCCTCAGTGATACGAGGTGACCAAACTGTCACAGCTGATGACTTCCCACAATTGTTTAACTAGAGAAAGTACACTTGCTTACAGGAGAAAACTTTTAAGAATTTAATGCATTCCAGTCCTGGAATCAAAGTGTTCTAGACTATCGAAAAAGCTGGCAGCCTTACATCTAACGATTTCACAAGAGAATGTGAAGCAAACTGCTAGAGATGGCACACAAAACTCCTTACCTATCACAATAAACCACCGCTCAGCCTTACGAATTCATGTTGCACATTGATGAAAGGAGAAGAGGAATTAGGTATAGATACACAATTACAATTTTACCTAAGTACCTTCATACACCCTGCTGCCTGTAGGAGTTTATAAACAAAGAAACAGAAATATAGCTATAAACGATCCCTGTATGCTAACGTAATCACACAGTCCTCCCCATGACTGAATGAATGAATGAATGAAGTAAACCCATCACAAGAGCCTTGTAGTATCCAGGTGGTCCTGCAATAATATTGGGAACCAGAAGAAGAGAAATGGTTCACTAACACCCAATAATGTGTATTCTTTGATTTGTGGCATAGTGATTGGAGGAAGACTAATGTCGTTCGATCAGTGTTAACAAATCCTGAGGAGATCCGCTTTGAGCATGCACATACTCGTATATTTCCAGGAACTCTATTCCAACCCAAATACTGGTTATTACACAAGATTTTACATAGTATTGATGAAGTAACCTGTAAGACATTTAGCAATGCCAGTTATATTTCACAACCTGAGAAAGGAAATGCGAAACATTGTGTTCATATTTGATGAAGCCGTAATGGAACACAAGGATCGAATAAGCAAATATTTTTGTTTTCCTCGTCATTTGTAAGCTGAGTTCGTTTAACTGAGCCAGAATTCAAAAGCAGTTGGTGATTGTAATGTGAATCGGCCGGTCGGGGTGGCCGAGCGGTTCTAGGCGCTATAGTCTGGAACCGCGCGACCGCTACGGTCGTAGGTTCGAATCCTGCCTCGGGCATGGATGTTTGTGATGTCCGTAGGTTAGTAAGGTTTAAGTAGTTCCAAGTTCTAGGGGACTGATGACCTCAGAAGTTAAGTCCCACAGTGCTCAGAGCCACTTGAACCATTTTTTTGTAACGTGAATCACATCGTCACATTGAAACAGGACAATATGAATTTAAAACTTACCCAGCACTTTTAGGAACCGACACGGCGTTCAAAGAATTTGTTAACGTATGTGGGGATTTCTCGAATCATTCAGCTTATGGCTTTCTGGTGATGGATAAAATGAGGAGACAGAGTGACTGTTGATACAGGCGAAATTTTCAGGAGATTCTGCCTAAAAGGTAGTGTACTAATACATAAATATATCAGTATAATGTAGACTGTGTATAAATTCGTACATGTATCATACACTTGTTCTAGAGTTGTGAAGCACATGCATCTGTACTTAGATAGAAAAATCGAGCTAAACATGAAGTTAATGGATTAGAAAGTCTTATCAAGCTAATAACTAGAACAGGTGAGACATGGAGCGATGGAGAGAAGATTAACGGGTGTGCTAAGCCTTATCCACGCAAATGGAACAGAAGTTTCAACCCATCACCCCCAGTAGTTTCAGAGTGTATACAGAGTAAATCACTTTAAACTTGCACCGCAAATATTGTGGAAATGGAAAGTGCTGTTGATGTGCAGTTTTCACAGAATGGATTGGCAATCAGGGCCACGTATTGTTAGCTATTAAAGAAAATGTAATATTACTTATAAAGTGTACTTCTTGTGCAAACAATCACTTTTTAAATGGAATAGTGTTTATTGACACTAACAAACCAAAACTAGGGTAAATCAGAACATTAGTGGTGTTTTTTTTTTTTTGCATTATTCTAGTGCAAGTCGTTTACGAGATACCGTTTTTTGAGAAATTTTCACACCAACACTTGTTTGTACCATTCAGCTTGTGTAGTTGCTAGGTACGATGTAATGTTGCCTTAAAGTGTGCTTATGTGCTCATTAAGTGCACTACGACTTGCTGGTCAGTGTGTGACAGTCCAAACAAGAGGTCATGAGTGGACGATAGGATTTACCAACACAGAAAAAGCCGACGTGCTCATGGTGTATGGAGAGTGCAGGAATAATGCAGTTCGTTCTTGTACAGTGTATGTGGCAAGGTATCCCAATAGACGTCAACCATCTCGGCAATTATTTACAAACCTCTTCAACCAGTTACGTGAAAGTGGTAGCGTAGCACCTAAACAACATAACAAAAGGAAACAAGTGACGATAGAAGAGAGGGAAATTAATTTTCTTGCTGCTGCTGCAGTTTATTCGATTATCAGGTGCCGCGCAGTCGCACAAAGAAGTGGCAAGAGTCTGACAAGTGTTCTATTTATTTTCCACCGACATAGGTTCCATCCGTATCACATCTCTGTCCATCAAGAGGTGTATGGAAATGGTTATATGATTATGAGAATCGTGTTAACTTACGTACATCAGCATTAAGAGAGGATACTCCAGATGTATCATGTATCCTATATCTTGTTTAGTGATGAAGCCACATTTATCGGTCATGGACAGGTAAACCACCGAAACATGCACTATAGATCTGTTTAAATCCGTATTGGCTTCGTCGGGCGGAACGTCAGTGTCAACAGAGTGTGAACGTCTGGTGTGGGATAGTGAACCATCATAGGCCCGTTTTTCACAGACGCAACACTGAATGCGCGCAAGTGTCGCAGCCTCCTAACAGAATATTTTCCACAGATGCTACAAGACGCTCCACTGAAGACATGGGGAACATATGGTACCAACATGATAGCTGCCCAGCCAATAGTGCACGGAGTACTATAGCATGTCTTCACAAATTGTTTCCAGATCGTTGGATTGGACGCAGAGGACGTCTCCCTTGCCCGTCCTGATCCCTGGGTTAGACGCTTGTAGACTATACCCAATGATGTATTGCCTTTTCAAGCTGCCCTGTGACAGGAATGGCCCCAATGTCTCCACGTATTGCATTAAAGTGCAAAACGACATACTGGGAAACGAGATCGCTGACACTCATGCTAAGGAAGCGGTAACCTCAGGCATACAAGACTACACGCATATTCCAGCGGAGGCTCTGCTACCTACTTACAGGAAAAGGATTCAAGAATGGGCGGGACAAAGAACAGCAAGCTTCTTAGATAGCAAAAAGAAAATACTACGCGCAAATGTCATCGGTGCTACCAACCTGATTTTCGAACGATGGCCTCACTTGTAGATGGAATTTTGCTGTTACCATAGTGCGACTGAATTTCAACCACTGCATCTTTGAAGAGCTCCTACTCCGTAGAAACATAACATCTCCTCCACTTTGTGGCTGCGACGAAGTGGAAGAAACGAATCAAATTTTTGGATGCATCTACCAGTTGGACATCACGTCAAAGATGCAAATGGCTGTTGTGAATAAGAAGTACCAGCTATTATTATTATTTTAATTTATGGGCATTGAACTTAGTCGTCTTCTTGCGTCTGAATAAAATGATGTTAAGTCTGAATTACAGTCAGTTTTGTACACTCTTTTTAAACATCCCTTGTTCATGACTAACCAATCTTGTGACACTTAACAAATTCAGGAAACGACATGGAGAGATATGAAGTAACTGTCGAAAATAAGTAATTATGTGTAATTTTAGTACGTTGTTTCAAGTTTTTTTTTAATATCATCAATGTTAGCGTTTGTTTTACCAATTTTATTTACTTATTTGTACCATTTGTATGTAATTCTGATTTATTTATGTGGATGGCTGTTTAAAGTGCACTCAAAGATCAACAAAAAAATAAAAAAAACACTGCCGAGTACGACTACCGTGTTTGAGATCGTGGCATATGTGCCTAGTTGATAAGTAGTTTACGCCAATACTTACATTAATAGACCGTTGATTTGCATATCTCGTCAAGAGAGAGAGCACAGTTCCATACTTCTGGAGATGCTTGATACAATATTCTTGAGACCTTCGGTATTTTTGACGAACTTCCCGAACGAGACTAATTCTCATTCGTGGTGGTGGTGGTGGTGGTGGTGGTGGTGGTAGAAGAAGAAAAAGGAGAACTAGAGCACAGAGTCGACGGTTAAGCAGCACAAGGCTCAAGAAATCGAGCAGAAAGTTTCTAAGAATACGAGTAAATTAGACAGAGGTGTTACAGCCAAGCCTATCTGTACATTACTACCGTCATTAGGAAGTTACAGCCAACCATTACGGGAGTACTCAGAACCCTGTTATCTGAAATGTTATCGGAAGACGACAGAATTTAAATGCAATATTCGCTCAGCAATGGAATAGATAAGGTACAAATAATTCATATCTATTCTCGAATTCGAATATTTTCTGCCACTGGACAGAATGTTATGGGTTGAGCTATGGCTCAATGAGTCATAACAGGATTCCTTGGATTTCACAGTGAGTAATCGTTTTCTAATCTTGGCACACGATAATCAGTTTTCTGACTGCAGCTCAAGGTAGTGCTTTACGTCTGACAGTGGCTCGAGAAAATAAGTATCTCAAATTGGAATCACGTGTTACCCTTCCTGGAAATCCTTAAGTCCTGCTTTCAACAAACATCTCTGAAATGCAAACTTTCTCACCACTATGTAGAAGCTCCTACATCCCGGCACAAAGGACGTCTTGTTAACAAATGGAGCGTTATGTTTGGCTCTTACTGAATCTACCCGCCGATACACTGATGCTGCCGGTGTGGAAGCACCATCCGCCTTTTTTTCTTTCTGCAGACGAGACGTTCAGTGGCAAAAAACTATTTTGTACAGATCACCATATTGCACCAACAATCAAACTCTGCAAAGTGGCCTACAGATCGTCAAATACGGAAAGACTGTTACTCAGTTATACTGCTCTGCCACTGAGGACAGGAGCTTGAATATTAAAGGACGAAACCGATCTCCAACCCAGCAATATATCACCACCTGTGACACATGCACATACACAGACATACAGAAAATAGAGCAGACGCTCTGCAAATGTGGAATGTGCATGGCGGAGGCGACTGGATACAATTGAGTACATTGCTACACTATGCCTCCCAGTCAGTGGATTTGTGCTAGGTGCAGGCAGCTGTACTACATGTCAAAGAAATTTTAGAACACAGAACGAGAAGTTATGTCGTGATCACATGGGTAGAACTGCCATAAAAAATCGATAGAAACGTAGACAATATGTATCGATTGAGGGAATATACACCAAAATGAGGGGAAATTGAGGAAGTATTTGCATGTCTTCTTGTTGGCGCAGAACAATTCTTGTGCATGGGAACAAGTATGTGACAGCAAGAGAAATCAGAGAGAACGTTGACATGGAAGTGAAGGTATCCAAGGAAACACTTCTTTTCTGTTGAGGCAGCATTCTACTGTATGTCTATTGAGGTAACAGTGCTGCACGTGAGTTGACTTCTGTATTTGACGCTTTTCAGGAAGACAGGGAACCACCTGCCTCTAAATTTACATGCATCTGCATTAAAGGATGACAGAGTGGATGGATTGGTCGGTTGAGATGGAGTTGTAGCAAGGTATGATTTAATGGTAGACTGATGATGCACTCTAGAGAGAGGGGGTGAAGTTTCTGCAGGTCAAAAAATGGTTCAAATTGCTCTGAGCACTATGGGACTTAACTTCTGAGGTCATCAGTCCCCCAGAACTTAGAACTACTTAAACCTAACCAACCTAATGACATCACACATATCCATGCCCGAGGCAGGATTCGAACCTGCGACTGTAGCGGTCGCGCGGCTCCAGACTTTTGCGCCTAGAACCACTCGGTCACCCCAGCCGGCTGCTGCAAACCTGTTTCTTGATGTTGTCAGGATGCATCGGTTGTGGGACATAGCCTGCATGCAACTCATATACAACTGCGTGTTCTATGTGGGTCTTGGTTGGTTTGTGGGTTTAAGGGACCAGACAGCAACGGTCATCGGTCCCTATGTGGGTCTTAGAGCAATGTCTACTATCGATCGTTAACGGTAAACCTCTCGGTCATCAGAGGTGTTCCTCTAAACAAACGAAGATTTATGTGATGTACTCCATCCCCCTGCCGTATATTCGGTGTAAAATGGATACTTCAGTTGCATAACAAAGTTGGCGATAGGTGCATCTGAGACACTACAATCCCCACGTATACATTTGCTTGACAGACGTACTTACAGAGTTAGTGGTGGCGTAACTTGTAATTTCACATGTCGGATACTGCTGTTATGCGTTTATCTGTTTCTTTGTAAGAGGTATTGTCCGTTACTAACGATCATATTATGTAGCACTGACGTGGACATCGTATAATTTCTGAAGCATGATTTGGTGCGAACAGTGGACGCTATACATCTCTGGAGAGCTATGTTGTGCAGGTACCACACAGAGCCGTTGTTTTAAGGAAGTAGTTTCCTGCGTTTAACAGTTTGTTACCATAGTTTATCGTAGATAAACCTGCAAGAAAGATGTATGTCATGAGATGAAAGTATATTTCTTACACTGGAACATTAACAGCGCTGCATTGCATACGACCGATAGGTCAGAAACTCAAGCAATCTAACATTATAGCCTGATTTAAGTCCAGAACCGTGTAGCATTAGGAGTGTATGTGTTTATGCTCTCTGCTACCAATACCCTCCTGGTACTGATCACAGACACTAGAATAACACTTCAGAATTGATAGGCTAGTTGATTTACATAAAATGCTTTGAACTCCGTCCACCTGGAGCTAGATCGTGCATAAAAATCACCCGTTTCTTGTTCTTCTTAACCATCTGCTATTACATCACAACACTTTCAAATCTGTTACTATCTATCGATAAGGAGTGCTAACCTCCTCGACATAAGCGCATCTGGAGAAATCTTGTGCATTTCGATGGGTGAGGATTCTGCAAGCTCCATTCATTCACAAGACATGGAATGTAGCAGTCTACTTATGGTCGGCTGCAGATGAAATCAGTAATGGTGCTGCAGGTCGGTTTGGTCAATGACAGTGCGAGGGAGTCTTTCAGTCTCTAATTTTATCCTAAGACTGCGAGAATGCTCTGTGACTCCCATTCACATACAGATATATCGTAAATTAAGCACTATGCTCAAGGTGCTAGAAATATGTAGAGTGCTGTCTGGTATACTTTGATGATGTATATGTTCAAGAATTAATGATTGGATATACTGCAAAGTCATCTATCTACATTCGCGATGATACTAACAAAGTAGAGAAGGTAAGGTTTAGCTATGATACTGAAACTGGGAAACATGCTGTCGCATCATTGGTCAGTGTTGAAATTACTGTAATATTGCTAAAATTGTTCGCACTATCAGCTGTGACGCTTACTATTTCAGTACATTGACGGTGTCTCTTCCATCCCATCCATCCACTGGTACACTGTTGGTTACCCCATAATGTCGTAACGTGCTTATGACAGTTTACAACCTGACACAGACCTCTAAGTCGTGGTGGAAAAAAAAAGTATGGCAGTGTACAAGGTCATCCTCTTACACTACAGGTGATGCATCTTTACACTGCTCCGTGCGATGGATCAATAGCTGTATAATAGGATAGTCATATGTGCTCGATGCCAGATGGTATTTATTTTCGAT
This sequence comes from Schistocerca americana, assembly GCF_021461395.2. Lineage (NCBI taxonomy): Eukaryota > Metazoa > Arthropoda > Insecta > Orthoptera > Acrididae > Schistocerca > Schistocerca americana. The sequence continues at coordinate 372,488,271 of NC_060122.1, read as the reverse complement.
TTATGGGAGGAGAGAGATGTGGTAAAAATCCATCAGATGAAGTTAGAGGAGTTTTTATAGTTCGTAAATTTTCTCTGTTGGATGGTACAGAATAACAAAGACAGCATGTTGGGATGATAGACATGAATAGGCCCTGAGGGATGCGAATCTGCTTCGGACAGCAGTACTTTTATGTAGTTTGGGGACTCACCATAAAGCAGTAGCAAAATCCTTGTTCTTCCCCCAGTTCCCCCACTGCGTTTTATACTACTTCATGTTGCAGGAGCGGGCTTCGTTTCACACTGACCATACACGACGTGCACAGTTGGTGGAGCTATGACAGTACGATCCCATTTCCATGGAATGGTCGAAACCCAATCACATGAATAAAGCTGCAGAAATAGCAGCAGTTGTAAGATGCATAGGGACTACCTAAAACGACGTTGGAATTTTACTGTAGCAGATAGGTTCGAGAAAGATGATCCACTAGTAGCTGTAATCATTAAAGGCCTTCTCCATAGGATCCAACACAGTTATGTGCTTGAATGGAGATACTTGATTCCAAATCCCAGACGGCATTTCTAGTGGATAACATATCACTAGAGATCTGAAAATCCAGTGTACATTTCTTACGATCTCAATCAGCACACCATCTACTGTTTGTGATTCTTCTCAATCAGCCATTGCCTAGAACCCAGTCGATATATCACTGAACCTCTGACATGGCATCGAGAATGTATTACAAATAGTGGAAAAATATCCAGCAGCAGCGGCGGCGGCAGTGAGTTGCAAACACCGGTTTCATACCACGTCCTTAGCCGAATCACTTTCTAAATTCGGTAATTTTATTACGAGGTTGCACCGTTGGCAACGTGTAACCACACCATGGCTGATACTATACACTTCGGCGATCACCGTCTATATTCAGTGTCACGGTATTTGTCTGTAAAACACCACTTCATTCAGAGGTAATGCAATACCTCTATTTATAAAGCCAGTCTAGCTTTTAACATGGATATTTGCATGCACCTGTAGAAGCAAGTCCGCTTGACCGCTTGCGATGGTAGTATGGTTGTGGTTTTTTTTTTTTTTTACAACATATAGTGGTTTGTAAGACGATTATGCCTCTCTTTCTAAGACACAATGGTAGCACTCGCAAGAAAAACTTATGAGAAATGTCTACCCATCGTTGATTTTCGGTCAGTATTATTTCGTATCGCCAGCAATCAATTAATGACAAATTATTGGCTAAATGGCTCTGAGCACTATGGGACTTAACTTCTGAGGTCATCAGTCCCCTAGAACTTAAACCTAACTAACCTAAGGACATGACACACATCCATGGCCGAGGCAGGATTCGAACCTGCGACCGTAGCGGTCGTGCGGTTCCAGACTGTAGCGCCTTTAACCTCTCGGCCACTTCGGCCGGCGACAAATTATTATACTTGGTAGTAGTAGTAGGTGATGTGTGATAGGTTCACCTGGAGCATCAGGCTTATAAAGTATGTGTTTGTGTTTCGACATGTGCAAAGGAAATGACTATGTCCAGTCGTAATGAAGGTATGGATTTGACGTGGAATACAGTGATAGCAAAGGGAAGAGTATGTCAAGCCATAAGACTGGTACAGGTATTTCTGTTTCCTGAGCCACAGCCGTCAGGAAGGTATATTTCCGATACTTCACACATTGTCGAATGTCATTCAACTGAGACTGCAATCTTAACATTTAATTGTAAGTATAGTGATCAAATGTGTGTGTGACAGATTTCCTAGGATGATGATTCTGCCCTTGCGTGCATGGCGTGCAGTGCCGGTGGCCTGTGGCGGGAATGATCCGCGTTTCCCGTTAATGGCAGGAGCCGTCATACTGGAAAGACCTGTTGGGATGCAGGAATGTAGCTGACTTATCCATGTCGTCCTCTAAAGGGCCGAATAGTGAACTAATAGTGTGTGTTGGGCAGCATTCGTGATCGCTTGGAAATTTGAGAAGGTTCAATATGGATGTGTGTTTGCGCTGGACCATTATTCCTCCCATGTAAATTGTCTGAACATTTCGCACGTTTATTTAGTTGAGGTAACATCGATTGTAGTGTATGCATCTAGCAGGTGAAAGACACGTTCACTGCTTCTCTAGACATGAGGAACACCTTAGTTGACTTTGCAAATTATAGGGATGATTTGGTATCTGCTACATCACCATTATCGGTATTCGTGAGTGGAAATATCAGTTCTCTCTTTTTTTTCTTTGAGATTTCATGTAAAGATCTTCGTAGATGGGATAAGTTCCTAGTTTCTCAGTGCTTTACAGCATGCTCCACCTCGATGAAGTTTTGGGTCTCTAGAAAAATAATTTCCAGTCTATATCTTCAGAATCTCCCCCCCCCCCCCCCAATGAACCATGGACCTTGCCGTTGGTGGGGACGCTTGCGTGCCTCAGCGATACAGATAGCCGTACCGTAGGTGCAACCGCAACGGAGGGGTATCTGTTGAGAGGCCAGACAAACATGTGGTTCCTGAAGAGGGCAGCAGCCTTTTCAGTAGTTGAAAGGGCAACAGTCTGGATGATTGACTGATCTGGCCTTGTAACAATAACCAAAACGGCCTGGCTGTTCTGGTACTGCGAACGGCTGAAAGCAAGGGGAAACTACGGCCGTAATTTTTCCCGAGGGCATGCAGCTTTACTGTATGATTAAATAATGATGGCGTCCCCTTGCGTAAAATATTCCGGAGGTAAAATAGTCCCCCATTCGGATCTCCGGTAGGGGACTGCTCAAGAGGATGTCATTATCAGGAGAAAGAAAACCGGTGTTCTACGGATCGGAGCGTGGACTGTCAGATCCCTTAATCGGGCAGGTAGGTTAGAAAATTTAAAAAGGGAAATGGATAGGTTAAAGTTAGATATAGTGGGACTTCGTGAAGTTCGGTGGAAGGAGGAACAAGACTTCTGGTCAGGTGACTACAGAGTTATAAACACAACATCAAATAGGGGTAATGCAGGAGTAGGTTTAATAATGAATAGGAAAATAGGAATGCGGGTAAGCTACTACAAACAGCATAGTGAAAGCATTATTGTGGCCAAGATAGACACAAAGCCCATGCCTACTACAGTAGTACAAATTTATATGCCAACTAACTATGCAGATGGCGAAGAAATTGAAGAAATGTATGATGAAATAAAAGAAATTATTCAGATAGTGAAGGGTGACGAAAATTTAATAGTCATGGGTGACTGGAGTTCGGTAATAGGAAAAGGGAGAGAAGGAAACGTAGTAGGTGAATATGGATTGGGGCTAAGAAATGAAAGAGGAAGCCGCCTGGTAGAATTTTGCACAGAGCATAACTTAATCATAGCTAACACTTGGTTTAAGAATCATGTAAGAAGGTTGCATACATGGAAGAACCCTGGAGATACTAATAGGTATAAGATAGATTATATAATGGTAAGACAGAGATTTAGGAACCAGGTTTTAAATTGTAAGACGTTTCCAGGGGCAGATGTGGACTCTGACCACAATCTATTGGTTGTGACCTGTAGATTAAAACTGAAGAAACAGCAAAAAGGTGGGAATTTAAGGAGATGGGACCTGGATAAACTGAAAGAACCAGAGGTTGTATTGAGTTTCAGGGAGAGCATAAGAGAACAATTGACAGGAATTGGGGAAAGAAATACAGTAGAAGAAGAATAGGTAGCTTTGAGGGATGAAGTAGTGAAGGCAGCAGAGGATCAAGTAGGTAAAAAGACGAGGGCTAGTAGAAATCCTTGAGTAACAGAAGAAATATTTAATTTAATTGATGAAAGGAGAAAATATAAAAATGCAGTAAATGAAGCAGGCAAAAAGGAATACAAACGTCTCAAAAATGAGATCGACAGGATGTGCAAAGTGGCTAAGCAGGGATGGCTAGAGGACAAATGTAAGGATGTAGACGCTTATCTCACTAGGGGTAAGATAGATACCGCCTACAGGAAAATTAACGAGACCTTTGGAGAAAAGAGAACCACTTGTATGAATATCAAGAGCTCAGATGGAAACCCAGTTCTAAGCAAAGAGGGGAAAGCAGAAAGGTGGAAGTAGTATATAGAGGGTCTATACAAGGGCGATGTACTTGAGGACAATATTATGGAAATGGAAGAGGATGTAGATGAAGATGAAATGGGAGATACGATACTGCGTGAACAGTTTGACAGAGCACTGAAAGACATGAATCGAAACAAGGCCCCGGGAGTAGACAACATTCCATTGGAATTACTGACGGCCTTGGGAGAACCAGTCTTGACAAAACTCTACCATCTGGTGAGCAAGATGTATGAAACAGGCGAAATACCCTCGGACTTCAAGAAGAATATAATAATTCCAATCCCAAAGAAAGCAGGTGTTGACAGATGTGAAAATTACCGAACTATCAGTTTAATAAGTCACTAACGCGAATTCTTTACAGGCGAATGGAAAAACTGGTAGATTGGCGACTCCATAGTGTCCTGTGCACTACGACCAGGTAATGTGTACACTTGAAAGGAGAGACAGCATTGGTCGTGTATTTTTGTTTATTATCGCAAAATCGATTTTCGGTCACTTAGTGACCATCTTCAGTGCTGTAATATATGACTTAAATTAGTAAGCACTGGTGTCAATAAGCTTCCGGCGATCACATAGACTCACACAGTCTATGTGATCGCCGTTTGTTACCGTGCCACGTGCCCACAACGACACAAGGCGGCATCCAACGTCGCGGTGGCCAATGATCATAATGTTTCGGCTTATTAGTGTATGTGTCAGACATCTGCGAATATGAAACATTCTCAGAGTTCATCTGCACTCTAAAGAAATTTTCTGTTAACAATTTGCGTTCAAGAATGATTGTGATATTCACTAATACTATAGTATGGGAGTTGAACGGAATGGACAGTGTCTTGAAAGGAGGATATAAGATGAGCATCAACAAAGGCAAAACGAGGATAATGGAATGTAGTCGAATTAAGTCGGGTGATGCTGAGGGAATTAGATTAGGAAATGAGACACGTAAAGTAGTAACGGAGTTTTGCTATTTGGGGAGCAAAATAACTGATGATGGTCTAAGTAGAGACTGGCAATGGCAAGGAAAGCGTTTCTGAAGAAGAGAAATTTGCTAACATCGAGTATAGATTTAAGTGTCAGGAAGTAGTTTCTGAAAGTGTTTGTATGGAGTGTAGCCATGTATGGAAGTGAAACATGGACGATAAATAGCTTAGACAAGAATAGAAGCTTTTGAAGAATGCTGAAGTTTAGATGGGTAGATCAAATAACTAATGAGGAAGTATTGAATAGGACTGGGGAGAAGAGAAGTTTGCGGCATAACTTGACCAGAAGAAGGGATCGGTTGGTAGGATATGTTCTGAGGCATCAAGGGATCGCCAATTTAGTATTGGAGGGCAGCGTGGAGGGTAAAAATCATAAAGGGAGACCAAGAGATGAATACACTAAACAGATTCAGAAGGATGTAGGTTGCAGTAGGTACTGGGAGATGAAGCTTGCACAGGATAGAGTAGCATGGAGAGCTGCATCAAACCAGTCTCAGGATTGAAGACCACAACAACAACATCTTCAGAATTATGTTACGTGAGTGATACAGCTATGCAAGCGATATTGATATGTGTTTGATATCGAGAAGTATCGCGGAAATCGTATGATGTTCCGGCAAACCAAGTAAAATTACATATGTTCCTGTAATCCCAGAGTCTGGAGACGGGGTGTAGAATGGCAAGCAAGTAGGTCGGGGCCATAAGCAGTAACGCTTTTGTGCCGAGGGGGCCAACCCCGAATTTGTAGAGCAGTTCTGGGAGCGCCTTCGGTCATGTGTCGGGAGTGGATGACCGCCTGACCTCGCGGGAAATATGTAGTGCAGCGAGGAGTACACCAACGGTGCATGTGCTTATGCTGTCTGTCTTCGCGGTATATGTACGAGTGTCTGGCGGCCGATAGCTATACAAATTATGTAACAGGGAACGATTTAGTACGGCGTAGGACACGAATTGTATGTTTACTAATTCGATATGGTATGCGGTGATGTAGTGCTGGGTTGGAGAACTGTTTAACACACTAATATTGAAGTCCCCTGTCCTCAGCGGTAGAGCAGTGTAAGTGAGTAAGAATCTTTCCGTATTTAACGCTCTCTAGGCCACTTTGCAGAGTTTAATTGTCAGTGCAATATGGTGATCTGTACAAAATAGTTTTTTGCCGCTGAAAGTCTCGTTCTCAGAAAGAAGAAAAGGCCCATGGTGCTTCCACACCGGCGGCATCAGGGATTCGGCGGGTAAATTCCGCAAGAGCCAACCATAATGCTCCATTTATTTACAAGACGCCCTTCGTGCCGGGACGTAGGAACCTCTACATAGCGGTGAGAACGTTTGCCTCTCGAAGACGTTTGTTGAAAGCAGGACTTGTGGATTTCCAGGAAGGGTAACACGTGATGGATGGGGTGGCACGTTAGGTCCATCAGAAGGAATGCATTCGACGTTATTCTGCGCTATTTTTGTAAACAGGTTCTTGAGCTGTGCTGCGGCTCACGTTGATGCTGTTTGTAGGTTTCCGTCCTCTGTTGGAGGCCAGACCATATCGTTAAGTTGACATGGTTGCGGTTGTTTGTCTTCTTCTCGTGTTTATTGGCGCCACTTGGTTTCGTAATTGTTGCCTATCCGCTAGTGGCAGCAGCGGCGGTTATCGATATGTAGTAAATGTGGCCCTATCTTTGGGGTGATATCGTGGTTCTTCCGGGTCGTATCAGTGGGCAGTTCAGTTGGGGTCCGAGGAGGAGCGAGGTCTGCGCAGTGCGCGAACATGCTGGGACTGCTAGTAGCGCGCATGGACTGCCGGATCGAAGGCCTGTGGTCACGAGGCTGAACGACCTTGTCATAAACCGTATCTTGCAAGCTTTAAGTTGAGTGCATTCGGATCCAAGTAGAGAAACCACCATTATGAGATCTTGCGATTCTCCAATGACTTTGGTTCGTGTTGCTGCTCGTAGTGTTGCCAAGGCGAAGAGCAGCGAGTGGAGGACTTGGGGAAGGTGGATCTGATTAACTTTCCTGGAGTTGAAAATAACTATTTATTGAGTTCAATTTGTTACTATTTGTTAAGTTCAACCAGGGGTACTTTTCCTGTCTCGTGGCCCCTAACGCCCCCATTATCTGCCCTGGGGGTTAGTGTATGTAACGGTAGTGTACATTTCCTCGCCTTGCTGCTGCTGTCCAGTGAGGCTTTCTTGATCGTAGATTGGTTGGCGATTCTTCTACTCTGGTGGTAGTGATTCCTTTTTCCTTCTGGGCGCTCTAGGCACAGTATTCTGCAGACGCAGTCCAGACCGCCAGTTCCGGCTTTGGCGTATTTTTACGTCTTGCATTTGGTTTATTGGACGTCAGATAATCTCAGCAAGATTATCATTAGTCATTCGTTAGACTTCCACTAGTCTAAGTTACCATCTTGTGAAGTGAATGCTACTCTTTGCTGCCTATCTGATCGCGCGTGAAAAAGTCCTTAGCCGGACCTACTCAGATGTCGATTCCTGGTGCACCATTTGTGACTGACCCTTTTGTTTTATTATTGTATTTGCTGTTTTATTGTGTGTTTCTAAAATTTTTTATATAATTGCCATTCTTGCCGTTACATCAAGTTTGAACGGTTGCGCTATCAAGCTCGAACGGTTGCGCTATCAAGCTCGAACGGTTGCGCTATCAAGTTTAAATGGTTGCGCTAGCAAGTTTCCCATCATTTTGTCTCACCCATTTGGTGATCAGTTGCTTGTCTTTTTAAATTAACTTTTCCTATTGCACTGCTGTTTTACAGGATTTTGTTAATTTTTTTATAATTGCCGTTCTTGGCGTTAAAGGCTTCAGCGGTGACTGGTTACTTGCCTGAAAATTCTAACTGGGATCACATTGGCTTGTTTTTAAAACATTATTTGGTGTGTCTGTATTTTACGCTCATTTGGTAAACTGTATTGCACTGAAAGAACTATTAATTACACACTTGTTTATTCTTTCATTAATAACATGTGATATCTTTATGCCAGCCGTGGTGGCCGAGTGGTTCTCACCGCTCCAGTCCGGAACCGCACGACTCCTACGGTTACAGGTTCAAATCCTGCCTCGGGCATGGATGTATGTGATGACCTTAGGTTAGTTAGGTTTAAGTAGTTCTAAGTTCTAGGGGACTGATGACCTCTGATGTTAAGTCCCGCAGTGCTCAGAGCCATTTTTGATATCTTTATATATTGCTGAGTCTGTAGTTACTGTTTTCAAATAAACGTGTGTAACTGCAATAGGGAACCAATAGTAAATTATTACAGCCCCATCCACAATCTAAACTGAACGCGCTTTCCTTGCCCACCAAGGTTTCAATTCTGTTACGACAAGAATTTCCATGCAGACAAGCCGAGACATCACGGAAGCTCCAACAAAAGCGACAATTAACTATTTCGGGAACACTGTACAATTTCCGACTAGTCGACTTGGCTCTTATTTTACATAACCATGTGATGTCAGTGTAACATTGCGAACCTTTTAGATGGTGAGTCGCCATCTGGAAATTTGGTGGCAATGTGTCAGCCACGTTGTGGAGGTAAACACGCATGCATGGCTAGATGCAGCTCAAATGTCCTGTTAGGGAGAAAGCAGTGTATGTTAGTCCGGAACATATTTCTATTGCGCAACCTGTGACATCAGTATCCCTAGGTATCACACCAGCAATGGTAAACACGCGTCCCAGGGGCGTCTAGCCTATGGGACCAGCGTATGCGCCTTGGAGTTCTGTAGGGGAGAAGTTTGCTGATACATCACAGCTGACTAATTCATAAGCGTTTTTTACATGTACTCTTTGTGCAATGCATTATTTTCGGCTGTTTAAGCGTTGTGAGCGTGTTGGCAGAGTGTTATATATGCATTATTTTGGTGATTTACGAGTTTTTTTCGTGTCTGGCGCTTTATTTTGTAAACGGTCGTGCAGCTTGTGCAATTCATTATTTCGACAGTTTATGAGTTGTTTTCGTGTCTGAACATCAGTGCACTGCACTACTTCAGTGATTCACGAGTAGTTTGCAGTTCTGTAGGCTGTGAATTGCGACTCCAAGCATGTCATAGCGTGCGTTTTGTATCAGTGTGATAAATAAACTACATGAAATTCGTCACTAAATAAATTGTTGCGAAATAAAGTACACTACTTCCTCTCTCCAGCAGACCAGCACAGGCTGATCATTCCCCACCATTTTTCCTCCAGACCGCCAAGGTATGAAAGTGCACTCTGGTGGCAGTACTGTGTACTTGGTCAGTTGGACTCTGGACGCCATGATGAAGACATTGGACTGAGCTACTGCCTCAGATTGTTTATTTAAACACTGCATGCAAAATACTTATGTCCATCGTATCCAGCACAATCTGAGTTCTTTTCCTACCAATTCCTAGGAAGAGGTGGCAGTTGGATGACTTAGGTTAGTGGAGATAGCCCAAGTGGCCTATTTTCCCGCCATTTTCTTAGGTTAGTGGAGGTAGCCTTGGTGTGTTGCTTTGTCCTGATGGAATTTGGACTTCCAGGCATTTTTGGGGGGAGGGGGGAGGGGGAGGGGGGAGGGGAGGAGGGGATTCGGTTAGTGGAGATAGGTCAATTGGGCTATCTTCCCGCCAAAATCTGAACTTCCCCCATGAGGTCATTGTGATATTGCCATATATATCGCCGCCATCTTGGATCAGCCATATTTAATAAATCTGGCAACAATGGAGAGTGGCGATGCTCTCTTTGCTCCACTACCACTATGTTTGTCTGGTAATAACTGTTAGTTCTTTGTTCTGAGAGAACAAATAACAGCTTCATCACATTAAATATGTAATGGGGCAAACAGAAATAGCCCAGAGAACAGAGTTACAAAGAAACACACTGACTATAGCTGATGTTGAAGTGACCACCATTCATCTCTTGATATTTTTGGGCCCTAGTCAGCAAGTTTTTTCACTTGTTCAAAACAGATCTATACTGACCCCATTTTCGGACTAAGCATTGCATGACACTTTTTGCCAGCACTTTGACACCATTAAACTTCTCTGTAACTAACTGACCACAGCGTTTACACGTCTTTGTTGTCACATAACTTTCGGCAACATTGAGAGTACCATCGTCCTCTTTGCTCTGCTCCATTCAGACTGACAGCCCATACTGCACACTGAACCTGTGTGGATCATATGGCGACCGTACAAGTGGTGTGCGTGCTAAGTGATGCATACATTCGCATCCAATCGTATCCACTTGTCTTGACCACTTATTTTCCCCATCCTGTATTAGTTCACACAGTTCTTTTCCATAGGATTGCTGGATAATTTACAACTGTCATTGCCTATGCAGGCACCACTTGATGCACTAAGCAACAAACTGTTCTCTTGAGCTACAATGTTCATCATTTACATAGTAGAAGTTCATCTGAAACTAACTACTCGTTGGGCCTATACAGTAACATTGACTTCTTTAGCTGAGGTGTCTAACTGGGCGCAGCTCTTGCTTGCCCTCCACTATGTTGACCTCAGCATGAGGTTTCCGCCATGCTGTGAGGCAGGACATGTCTTCTAGAATGTCTCCCACTGGTCTTTACTGATTTCAGCGAGTCTTCGATTATGTCTGTGCTATCGATGCACGTTGCCGACTTTGGTGTGGACGACTGCACACAGATCCTTTCATTCAGCTTCACAGTGTATGCCGATTCCATACCAAAAAGTAGAAAAATTATTTTCATCTGGAAGATATTTTGCTTTGGTAAAATCATGAAAGACACAGACCACATTTACTAAAGTGCGTTTCGTACATAGCTTATATGTTATCGTTGGCTTAAAAGTATCTCTTTACTTTTCCAAAACAATTTGACTCAAACCGTAGTACAGTTTCTCTAAATATTGCTACACTCTCAGTATGTTTTACTGATCTGTTGCTGCTAGTGGTCAAGGGGGTTAAGAGAAAATTAGTCTTCTCCCGGTTGTGGAGTCGTGTACTGGTGGAACCGCAGTTTTAAGCAAGTTACGAAATTCGGTTGTTGTGCAGATAAAAGTTGCTAAATTCGTGGGAGTCGAGTCTTTTGGAATGAGACAAATCTGTTCCCTAGGAATATAACATTAGGTGAGCAAGTAAAACGTAACCTTTGTTACAAGAAACGTTTTATTACAAACAATATCCAGTGACATCAATCCTTTGCGAGAGTCAGAGCTCGTCCCTGATGGGCTCGCCTGCGGCGGCCTCGTGCCGGTGGCTCTCTTCCCACTCTTGCTCCTGCTGCGCCCTCTCCCGGCTGGCCCTCTCGCTCTCCTCCTCTCTCAGAGGCGCCAGGATGCCCTCCCAGAACGCCATGCGCTCCGGGTGCAGGCCCCCGTCCACTGACCGCCACTTCTTGTCTATCAGCTGGTATGTGAAGTGTCTGCCCTCGGCTCTCGGCCACACTACGCTTTCCAGCTCCTCACTCTTGTCTTTCGTTGGATCCCTGCGAAACACCAAGGTTCATTGTAGCGACATTGTGCAGTACCTGTCAACAGACTAAATGTTTGAACTGTAATTACTATTAAGTTGAAGAACGGCATCGTTGGACCCTCAAAAGTCGTTAAGAATATTTCCAGTCAAGTAACTACGCTCTAAAGAGAGAAAAAAGCGCATCGCGAAGAAATGATCCGAACGGGACGGATGTTGATGCAGATTTACACACAAACAAATGTTTACATTTTTAGATGACTTGGATGATTCATTCCAGGGAAAGTGCTATGCAAGCTGGACAGGTCATCTCTGGTCTTTATGCAAGCAGCTATTCTAGTTGTCGACGATTGATAGAGTTGTTTGGTGGTGTTCTGACGGATGTCGTGTCACATTGTATCCAACTGGTACGTAATATGTCAAAATCCCAAGCTGGTTGAGGGATCCTGTCCATAACGCTCCAGACGTTCTCAATCAAGGAGAGATCCGGCGACCTTGCTGACCAAGGTAGGATGTGGCAAGCATGAAGACAAACAGTAGAAACTCTCACCGTGTCACCGAGTATGGGCAGGCATCACTGTGCTGAAATTTACGCGCAGGATGGCTTGACATGAACAACAAAACCTTCCGTAGAATACCATCGTCGTACCGATGTGATGTAAGGGTGCCGCGAATTACAACTAAAGGGGTCTTACTATGAAAAGAAATGGCAGCACAGACCATCACTCCTGGTTGTAGGGGCCGTATGCCGGGCGACGGGTTGGTATCCCACCGCTGTCCAGGGCGTCTCCAGGCACGTCTTCACTGGTCATAGGGCTCAAGTCGAAACAGAACTCATCACAGAAGACAATTTTACTACAGTCAGTGAGCATCCAGACCAATTGTGCCTGACATTGCTGCAAACGGGCTTGTTGGTGTGCAGAGAACAATGGTGGCCAGTGCAATGGATTCCACCAGCTCAGCCCTATTACTGTGAGCCACGGTCGTGTTGCACGTAGGATCGACGATGATCAATCCTGGGCTCTGAGCCTTTGACGATTGCTTGGTCTTCTCGTTCTGTCATCTCTGTAGGTCGACCGCTTCTTTCTTGCGTTGTGTTCGGCCATGGTTGACCCATTCCTGCCAACATCGTCTAATAGTAGCATTATTACTATTCAAATGTCGAGCGATTGGCCGATTATTCCAACCAGCTTCTTTGAGCCCAACTACACCTCCTCTTTGATATGCTGACATATGCGTATATTGCTCACGTGCCCGTCTGCGAGGCGTAGTTACTGTCCAACTGAAACAACGAAATTCTCAAAAAAGGCTGTGCTCTGGTACCGATATATCCTTGCCAGCTGGGTGATGGAACTGCGCCAAACTTTACTATTTTGCCTTTTCCGTCGATGCCCTATGAATATAAGTTTGTGACCAATTCGCCCTCGTAGTGCGTCTTTTTTTGTCTTGGAGTGCACTTTCAAATCACGGGTTAATGCCGCCAAGTTTTATGAAGATTCCTTGTGAAATACATAACTGTTTTTCAGTCTCAGCACATTTGCGTCTTGTCTTTTACGTTTTACAGCAGTGTAACAGATGTACGTAAGCAACAACTGAAAAAAAATTATGTATTTGATGCCGAAGAACCTTCCTTTACTTGTAGTTTCAATCCACGACTGCGTTCGCTTGACAAATTAGTTGTCTAAAAAATATTCAGTACAACAGCTTTTGTGGTTCCGCGAAGCCATTTCTTAAACACACAGCTTGCAAAATGTTACGATTTAGTAAGTAGACGATGTGCAAAGTACGGAAGGAGGGACAATGCTGATGGCAGAATAGGACTCCCTCTACTGCTAAGCGTAAGGTGACTAACAAAACAAAGAAGAAAAAATGCTCGCAGAAAGTACGAGGGAAATTCAAAACTTAAGTTGCACCTTACTAATCTTTTTGAGGGCTGTACAACACTTCCAATTGACAGATGCACGACACTGTTTATCAATATAGTCACGAAGGCTCTTGAAACGACAATCGGAACGTTGTAACAATCTTTCAGTTTCTCGATAATACAAACCCGCTCACTGGTCACGGAGCCAAAAGAGAACCGTTGTCTGAACGTCCTCATCGTTGGAAAATCTTTCTCCCCTAGATGTTCTTCCAGCTTGCCGAGAAGATGGAAATCGCTTGGCGCAAGATGTGGACTACCAGATCGGCACCACTTCTTCGCGGTCATGGTCAAATCGTTGGCACCGTTTCAGTACGATTGGCCGCAACACGACATTCGATTCATATAGTCAGAAAACCACGGTGAATGTGTGTAGAATTTCGACGTTTTGTCCACAAGAATCGTACCTCTCAGTGTAGTTCAACTTTGCAGTACATTTCCAATTGCCGCGAAAATGCATCGCACGTTGTGTTGCACCTGTTAAACGCACTGCATCAGACTCTTCTGGCAGTGCCCCACTGTTTTTGAGCAATGGTCTCTGCATGGCACTATTTGTGTAGCTTACTTTCTACAGGCCCTGCGTATGGTTTTTGACATCTGTGCGCAGCGACGTAAATACAATTTATATTTTACATTATACCTTCACATGAGTTAACTTGAAGCATCAAGTAGTAGTGTGTTTGTGACACCATATAAGTGCTTGCCTTTCTGCTATTAAAGCAGTTATTCTACCTGCAGCAGTATATACTTTTCACACCACAGCAAACAAACTGTTCGGAACATAACACGGTGAAAAACTGTTTATACAGTTTTTATGCCATTCTGGTGTCTACAAGAACAGCTTCAACAACAGAAAAGCTGGCAGACGGGTAGTGTAAAAACGCACTGCCACTTTATGATCTTCAAATAAATTTATTTGAAAGGTGTACAGGATAAACTGCATTTAATCTGTTCTTCAACGTTATCACCTCAATAATAATTATTATTTTACTATCAGGTGAGGATTGACAGGTCGACGACAAGAAAGGTTCGAAGTATGTGCTGTTAGATAGTTTGCCATATTGTGGAGATCGTAAGAACAATGACTTAGGTTACACAGAAGTAGACTTCAACCAATAAACATCAAATTCTTAATTTGTCAGATAAACACTATTAAAAAACAGCCACATTAAACAATATTTACTTATTGTTACACTTACATATTTTACATAGAAAACTTCTACGTCGTTGACCGTTACTGTAGACCGAACATTTCTAAGCGTCTTTTTCTGGCGTTTCCCGAACTTTCTTGGCTCATCCAGAATACATTCCCTCCTATTCTCAGTAAGTAAACTCATGGTCCGAAATAGTTTCCATCTTCCTTAAACTTCGTATGAAAAAGTACTTCTGATACTTAACACTCAATTACATAGAATTTATGAATGCAGGAAAATAATGACATTAATTAAAGTAAATAAAGGATGACATTCATATGCTAATACTAGAACCAAACGACCACCGTCCTGCTGCTTTAAAACAGAAACAAACGTATAGTCTTTACCAGCCTTTTTTTTCCACCCCACTCTAGTGGTTGCGTTCGCTCTGGCACACGCAAAGTAGAACGCAGGAGACAGACAGACACAAAACTATCTGAAGATGGGATAACGTTCATCCTGTTACGTACACCACCTCATCAAACATACCCGGATGCCTCCACGTAATGCGGAACTGTCCTCTAGATGTCACGAGAGACTGACTCGCCAGCGTAAAAGGGGGCGGGAATTCGAGTCTTGCTTTTTCATCAGAGAAACAGAAACAACAGAACTGGTCGGTCACGAGAGCTCAGTGACTTTTGATGTAACCTGGTAACAGGTCAGCGACATTTCAACTCTTCTAAAGCTGTCCGAACAGACTGTTGGTGATGTGACTTAAGTAGAAACACGAAGAAGCAACCAGGGCTAAACAAAGACGGCAGCCCTCTTTTACTGACGAACAGGGATCGTCGATAATTGCGGAGGACGATTGTGAAAGTCGCATGAAATCAGTTGAAGGCATCACTCGCGAATTTCAGCGTGCTACAAGCAGGCCAGCTAGTGTAACGACTGCGCGGAGGGAGTTAAAAAGGGTGGTATACAACGGTCGATCAGCTGCTCATAAGCCACGCATTACTGTACACGATGCTAAGCGACGCTTCAAGTGGTGCAAAGACTACACCAATGGACAGTAGATGAGGGTAAACTAGCGATTTGGAGTGGTGCATCGTGCTATACCGTATGTAAATCCAACCGAAGGGCCTGGATTTGTCGAATGCCTGGAGAACGTTACTGCCATCATGTGTAGTGCCAACAGTGAAGTAGAAGAAGGCCGGGTGACAGTAAGGTGGTGATTTTCGTGACTGGGCTGTAGTCGCCTTATTACGTTTAAGGAAACGCCGAATACGGAAAGGAATGAAGTCATTTTACAGAAATGTGTACTACTTGCAGTAGAGGGACACTTCTGAGATATATCAGCATGACAACGCACCCTAACATGAATCAGCATCTGTGAGGCAATAGTTTATGAACAACAACATTGCTGAACTAGACTGGCCTGCTCTGACCCAAATCCAATGGAACCCCTTTGGGATGAGTTAGAAGATTGACTTTTCTCCAGCCCCCCGTGCCCAGTCACTACCTTCTGTGGTCTCGGCTCTTGAGGGTGGAACGCTCTGCCAGTCCTTCACAGACATTCAGACACTTCATTAAATGTGTCTCCAATAATGTTCCTGTAGTCATAAAGACCAAGGGTGGACACATCCCATATTTATCTCATCTAATAGGTGTCCGGATACTTTTGACCAGACTATGTATATGATTGATGTGGCCGGTGTCCAGCGTTTTTTAATGCAGCACACCAGGACACGCCCATAGCTCACACCTGCTGAAACCGCCCAGTATCCATGGTATAGCAGCTCCACAACATTCCATAAGTAGTTCTCGCTGCAACGATTTAGAAGCACGTGAGAGCGGAAATACTCATGCAGCGCACTCCTCGTGTTGGTAATGATTCCTGGATCAGTTCTAGACCTGTTTATTAAATTCCACTACTTTACATTCTAATACAATATCCTCTAGACACTGAAATGTCTTCCTTCATATTTGGTTTACGGGTTCCACATAGCTGGGACATGGTTTATGTCCAGTCTTTTAGCGAACAGCTGTCTGGATGAAGGGCTGCAAGCGCCTTCAGCTAAGCAGCCAAATTTTGGAAGAAAATACACTATTTTTCCTTTTGCTGCTGTGCTCCAGAATTGCTGCCTTCATTTGTTGACACAGGTTGGTCTCTTCCTCAAGCAGTATGCTGCGTCGTCCTCAGAATGAACAAAATGTTAACAGGTCCACACATAAGTCAGACATTTGCGGAAGAAAGAAGCACCTTACTTCACACGGCCAGCGGCTTATTTAGACGAGACGTTGACATACGTTACATTCTAAATAGGTTCAAACGTAATAACACTGAGTAGATTTTCTGATGTTCCACCAGCATGAGTGACGCATTTTCAAAGCTTCACATTTCATTGCTGACGGTGGGCTGGAGCCAAGCTCGCGACCGCAGATTGTATGTACCTGCGCGCCAGCGTCTGACGGCTTTGCCCTGGTCATTAGCTTTGTGGTTTGTCTACGTGGGCTGTCCACCGTGATGTTTCCGACCCTTTTCAGGTGCCGTAGGTTCCACAGGACTTTCGGCCATTCAATTTTGCAGTGTGGATTTTCAGACCATAGCCTCCCCTCCCACTGCTGATTTACGCCAGTCGTCCACAAGCAGCGGACGAGTTGTCACCGTAAAGCCCGTCTCACACGGAGCAAGGTTCGCCGCAAGTTTGCGAGATGGCATGCATGCCTGTCGGCTTGCAGGGAAAGGAGCCGGCTATCTTCCATGCCGAAGCTCTCCCACGGTGCCAGATCGGCAGCTAGTTGTGTTGTGATCGGCTGCATGTTGTATCGAACGAAGATGGCTGCTTCAGGTATAGATGTTCGGAGCAAACTGGCGTTATTAGCTGTTTTGGTGCTAAATGATGCAGAAATGCATGCTAATGAGAGAAGAAAGAAAGAAAGAATGGACGAAAAATTGGATTAAGAGGAGAAACGCTGGAGAAGGTGTGCTCTCCATGCTTCATAAGGAGTTGAAGTTAGTTCGCATAACACCTACTTTTGTTTGGAAAGTATCACCATTTCATTACTGTTTGACTTTATAAATATACCAATAATGACTCTTATATACGACTTTATTTTGTAGGATGGAAGATCGTACCTCCTTTGCAAATTTTATACGAATGGATGTATTGGTATTTGAAGAACTGCTTTGTATGGTTGCGCCTCTGATTCAGAAGAAAGACACGGTGATGCGTCAGGCAATTACGACGTACTCCACTTTAAATTGAGTACGTAAATTGTGCATTTTGCTATAGCACTCCTTGCTCGTCGTATATGGTCGAACAAGGCACACGGCACTTGCAACTCTTTCGAGTGCTTCTGCACGCAATTGTTTATTATAATAGTTTGCGCTTTTCACGACGTACAGACACTGTTCTTCCCTATAAGTACATACCAATGCTTCAATCGCTTCTTTGGACCACTGCGGTGCCATTACTTAATAATTATAAGAACTTCCTACCGCACCTCACAACAGCAGAAAAGCGATTATCAACAAAGGCTTCCCGCCCAAGCTTTCCGCGTCTGACGTCACAAACGAAACGTCTCATGATTGGCCAACGCAGGTAGCACGCAGGGAACCTTACAATAAAAATAGCACCGGACCTATCCTGGAAATCTTACAAGGTTCCCAACAAGGTAGCCCGCTAGCAGACGACGGAGCCCGTAAGGTAGCCGTCACGCGAGCCAGCAGAAAAAACTTACAGCGAATCTTGCTCCGTGTGAGGTGGACTTAAGTCAGGCAGTGTCCTCACCGGCAGACCTCGTTTCCGTATAATTTCGTAGACGTAAGCTACTCGAGTTCTATAGCGAAAGTAACTCCAACAACGAGACGGAAGCTCTGGCTTGTCTAGTTGGTCATCGCTATCGGTTGC
Source organism: Schistocerca americana (assembly GCF_021461395.2). Taxonomy (NCBI): domain Eukaryota; kingdom Metazoa; phylum Arthropoda; class Insecta; order Orthoptera; family Acrididae; genus Schistocerca; species Schistocerca americana. The sequence goes on along the minus strand of NC_060122.1, from coordinate 372,469,863 downwards.
ACACAAAATGCTATGGAAATGGAAATGAGCGTTTGGCGTCATTGGCCGGGAGGCCCCTCGCGGGGCAGGTCCGGCCGCCATAGCGCGGGTCTTATTTCATTCGGCGCCACATTGGGCGACCTGCACGCCGGATGGGGATGAAATGATGATGAACACAACACCCAGTCCCTGAGCGGAGAAAATCTCCGACCCAGCCGGGAATCGAACCCGGGCCCAGAGGACGGCAATCCGTCACGCTGACCACTCAGCTACTGGGGCGGACACAAAATGCTATGAGTATCCTGATCGTGTGTGAATTCAAAACGGGTAGGTGTCTTGGCCTTGTAATTGCAAATGGCAGAATCATGGCTTAACAGTAGCATCGTTATTCACCTGACGAAGCAGAAGTGCAGATGTGCAGATTAAGAAACTAATTCATAACTGCAGGAAGAGTGACCACGCCTGGGTGTGTGTGTTTTCGAAACTTTTAAAGAGAAATTTCAAGGTTTGAAAGATCAAAGTTTAGATTTCGTCACAAACATCGCCAAAATTATGAGGACTCAAAGACTGCATTGTAATCCAAGAAGAGAAGCACATGGGACAACACACAACCCTGGCGCTAGTTCGGAGATGTAACTGGGCGAAGACGTTTCAAAATTAACTGAAGGTATTTGCATTTTATAACCTGACAATGGGTCTGTTCCTGACGTAATAATCCTGGTGTTCTGTTGTGAAGAAATGGAGGAAATCCTGCGTACAATGGGTCTGTTATGGGCTGAAGATTTCAGTCACTCGAAACAGTTCAAACAAATGTCCACCGTACAGTGACGTCGTAAACACAGAAGAAGATACGAAGGCATTTTCTGTTTTATTTGCTTTTCTCCCAGACAAAAGTCTAAATGTATGTGAAAGACTTTCTGGATTGAAAAGTGAGATTTGGCATCTAATGAATTCTTGGAGATGCCTTTGACTCAAATTTATTTCTTTTGATTTGTTTCGATACATGATCTTAAGAAAACTATAGCAATGTCTTATTGCCACAGTTTTCTGAAGATGATGTGTCGAAACGCTTCGCAATAAATAAATTTGTTTGCAATGACGCCTCCAAGAATTTATTACATGCCAAATCTGAATGATCACGTACCTTAAACAGGGAGGATTTCACCAGTCAAACGGAAATCTAAGATGCATGTGTAGTCATCGAAAAACTGTGGTGCCATACTTCGAAACGGCCATAATTAAAGCTATGAAAAGAGTGTTCGCAAGAAGCAATTTTCATTTCAACCAATGTCTGTGGAATAAAATAAAAGAACTGGAATTAATCTAGGAATACAGGGTTAGAGAAGACGTCTGAATGTTTTGATGCTTGTTTGCAGCAATGGTACATTTTCCACCAAACAGTGTTGATGAAGCGTAGGTGGTGGCAATGGAAGAAATATCCGGACGAAGAAGGGCCATGAAATTTGCAGACTGTGTGGTCAAGGAATAGATGCAGAAACCTAGTATACTAATTTAAGCCGGAATATTTTAATCAGTGATACAGAGCCAGGAGTGCTGTTGAAGGGTGGCACAGAAAACTGAATTCTTAAATACACCAAAAACATTCGAACAAATGCTCCCTGATAAGCTGAAGGAGCAAGCAGTAAAGATGCATTTAAAAAACTTTCCATTGGCCTGTCTCTTCAAAGAAAGAAAAATATTTGTAGATATTGACAAGAGGTTGAAATATATTGTAACGATATGCAGGGTGTCCATAAATTATCTTCACAAATTAAGACTGTAATAACTTTAAAACTATGCTGGATATTAACAAGTGGTTTTCAACGTGTGAAAAGGTAACGCATTTTTTTCTTATCTTTTAGGTGACGCAAAATTGTACTTAATTATAGTTAGTGGTGATTTTAATTTACCCTCCATATGTTGGCGAAAATACATGTTTAATTCCGGAAGTAATGCATAAAACGTCACCCGAAACTGTGCTAAACGCATTCTTTGAAAATTATTTCGAGCAGTTAGTTCACGAGCTCGCGCGAACAGTGAAAGGTTGCGAAAACACACTTGACCTCTCAGCAGCAAATAATCCTGAGTTAATAACTAGCATCAAAACGGATACAGATATTAGAGAACACAGGGTTGTCGTAGCGAAATTGAATATTGTAACCCCCAAATCCTCCAAAAGTATACGAAAAATATGCATATTCAAAAAAGCGAATAAAAGTTCACTTGACTCTTTCGTGAGAGACAATCTCCACTCCTTCCAAATTAACGATGTAAGTGTACACAAGATATGGTATGAATTCAAAGAAATAGAATGGGCAGCAATTGAGAGATTTGTACCAAATAAATTAACAAACAACTGAGCTGATCCTCCTTGGTACACAAAACGGGCCAGAACACTTTCAAAAATAACGAAAAAACACACCAAATTTAAAAAGATGCAAAATCTCCAAGATTGGCGATCTTTTACAGAAGCTCGAAATTTAGCGTGGACTTCAATGCGAAATACTTAAAATAGTTTCCACAACTAAACATTGCATCGAAACCTGGCAGAAAATCCAAAGAGATTCTGGTCGCATGTGAAGTATGCTAGCGGCAAGCCAATATTTTCTCTCCGCGATAGCAATGTAAGTACTATCGAAGACAGTGCTGCCAAAGCCGAGTTACTGAACACAGGCGTCCGAAATGCCTTTACAAAAGAAGACGAAGTAAATATTCCAGAATTTGAATCAAGAACAGCTGCCAACGTGAGTAATGTAGAAGTAGATATGCTCGGAGTAGTGAAGCAACTTAAATCACTCAATAAAAGACTGTATACCAATTAGGTTCCTTTCAGAGTATGTTGAGGCAATAGCTCCATACTTAATAATCATATACAACCGTTCGCTCGAAGAAAGATCCGTACCCGAAGACTGGAAAGTTGCACAGGTCACACCAGTATTCAAGGGAGGTAGTAGGAGTAATCCACTAAATTACAGGCCCATATCATTAACGACGATACGCAGCAGGATTTTGGAACATATATTGTGTTCAAAAATTATGAATTACCTCGAAGAAAACGCTCTACTGACACACAGTCGACACGGATTTGGAAAACCTCGCTCTTGCGAAACGCAACTAGCTCTTTACTCGCATGAAGTGTTCAGTGCTATTGGTAAGCGATTTCAGATTGATTCCGTATGTCTGGATTTTCGGAAGGCTTTTGACACTGTACCACACACAAGCGTCTCGTAGTGAAATTGCATGCTTATGGAATATCGTCTCAACTATGTGCCTGGATTCGTGATTTCCTGTCAGAGGTCACAGTTCGGAGTAATTGACGGATAGTGATCGAGTAAAACAGAAGTTATTTCTGGCGTTCCCCAAGGTAGTGTTACAGGTCCTTTGCTGTTCCTTATCTATATAAACGATTTGGAAGACAATCTGTGCAGCAGTTACGGGCTGTTTGCAGATGACGCTGTCGTTTATCGACTAGTGAGGTCATCAGAACCGCATGGCCACCGTGGCCGGCAGAGGATCAAAACAAATTGAAAAAGTATTTAGAAAAGATATCCAATGGTACGAAAATTGGAAATTCACACTAAATAACGAAAAGTGTGAGGTCATCGACATGAGTGCTAAAAAGAATTCGTTAAACTTCGGTTACACGATGAATCAGTCAAATGTGAAGGCCGTAAATTCAATTAAATATCTAGGAATTACAATTACGAACAACGTAAATTGGTAGGAACACACAGAAAATGTTGTTGAGAGGGCTAACCAAAGGCTGCGTTTTATTGGCAGGACACTTGGAGAAAATTTAACAGACGTACTAAGGAGATACTCTACACTACACTTGTCCGTCGTCCTACGAGATAGGATTGACGGAGCACATCGAAAAAGTTAAAAGAAGGCAACACGTTTTGTATTATCGTGAAATAGGGGACAGTGTGTCTCTGAAATGGCACATGATTTGGGATGGACATCATTAAAACAAAGGCATTTTTCGTTGCTGAGCAATCTTCTCAAGAAAATTCCTACCACCAACCAACTTCCTCCTCCGAATGCGGAAATGTTTTGTTGACGCCGACCTACACAGGGAGAAACGATAACCATGATAAAATAAGAGAAATCAGAGCTCGTACAGAAAGATATAGGTGTTCATTCTTTCCGCACGTTATACGACATTAGAGTAATAGAGAATTGTAGGTGGTTCGATGAACCCTCAGCCGTACGAATGTGATTTGCAGAGTATCCGTGTAGATGTAGAAACCTGATGAAACGTAGACGCCACAGGAGAAAGCTCAGTGTGTGGCCTGGTTCAGACGGTCACCACACACCACTAGACTTCCTGTGGGTTTTGTTAATAATGTGGTGTACCAAGCCAAGGTTACATACAGGATGAAGGCACGCATTCGCAATGCATTTGAACATGTGATCGTGGAGATCTTTAATCGTACGTGGTGAGAAATCGAATTCCGACTGAACATTATCTGTGCCACTAAGCGTTCACACATTGATTTTTATGAATTACGAAACAAGATTGAGTTATGGCATGTTGAAAACCATTTTTTATAATCTAGTATAGTTTTGAAGATATGATGTCTCAAGATGTAAAGGTAATTTATGGACGCTGAATAACGATTCGGGAGGACTGAAGATGATTAAAATCTCTGGATTTCTTACAAAACATTAAGTGATAAGTTAATTGTTCTAGGGAGAAAAAATCTAAAAATTAAACATGCCTATGTGCTAGTCTCCAATTTCTTTGGATACACGAGAGCACAACTGACCCTGCATAAAATGTGAAGGGATCCTTTACAAAGCGGTCGGCGAGGCTCCCTCATTGTTACGGCTTCCTTTGACGGTCGGATATCCCACGGTTAAAATATTTTTGGCCGGAAACAGCACGCTGTCATGGATCGCAAAGCCCACCGTCGGAAAGCCCTCAACACCGTTCGCTACAGCACGAGAATCCCGAATCGTTTCACCTTGAGAATTTCCTCTTTTTTTTTTTGTTGGAGCTACTGCCACGGTTGTGAATTGGTTCACACCACCAGCAACGGAGATGAAGTTCTGACAGTACCACGCGTACTGGTGAAAAGTCAGAAAAACCGTCAAACGTCGGTCGAAGAAACCAAGACAGAAGCCATCAAGTAATATGTCAAGAAATGTGATTCTTGAGTTTCTCCCGGCGTATTTGATAATCAAAATATCCACGGGTATGCTGCCGGTCTATAGTGTCCAACGGGCACAATATTTCGGCGATCATACGTGTCGCCATCATCAGGTGAACTGACGGACTGAGCTCCTGTGAACGTGCCGGCACGGAGATCCGTACGCTATGGCTGCTCAGAGGGAACTGGGTTCGGTCGCGGCGGCGGCAGATTTAAATACCCTCCGCCCGCGGCGCGCTCCCTCCGCCGTCCGCGCCCCGCGATCGCGGTCGCGGGGTGGAACAGATTGCGACGGCGTCTGAGATGACGTCGGAGTGATGGCTCTGTCCGCCGTGGTCGTCACAACTCTACGTTTGCTCGATTTACTCTTGATTAACCCGATCGCTGGTTCCCAAGCCTTGCTAAGATTATAGCCACAGTCACGGTTTATGAGGTCGTCATTGGTGCGAATTTCGATGGCCTCTCTAACAACGCTGTCCCAGTATCTCGACGTCTGTACCAGAATCCTCGTGCGTTCATACTCCATAGCGCGATTTTCCGACAAACAATGTTCAGGGACCGCCGACTTGCTCGGATACATCAGTCGAGTGTGCCTCTGGTGTTCACGGCATCGATCCTCGACGGTACGCATCGTCTGACCAATATACGACTTGCCACATTGACACGGAATCTGGTACACGCCGGCCTTCCTCAAACCGAGGTCATCTTTGGCGCTCCCCACCAGTGCACGAGTTTTATTTGGAGGACAAAACACAGTTCCGACCCGGTGTTTCTTCAGAATGCGGGCGACTTTCCCGCGAAAGCCTCAACAATATTGTACCATGAGATGACAGACGCTCATGAAAATGTTCGACTTTACGATTACTGGAACATGCGCTGTTCTATTTATTTCTGACTCTCCTCAGTGTAAACACAAGGATGCTGTTACTTTGGTCTGGACTTCAAGAGGCTTTGTCAGGTGATAGGATAGAACGTCACGTCCTGTTGACTTCGGCCCATTAGGGACGGTGCATTGGCTCTGCTGGAAGCAATTGAGGTTGTGAGTTGTTTATATACTACACGGTACATATCTCGTATCTACAGTGCCAACAACTATTTCCAGTGAACCATGAAGACTACTGTAATGCATTAGACTCCTGTTTACAAGAAAATTGAGGGTATATCGTAACAGACTGAATCAGCAAGAATGAATAATTTAATGAAATCATCCCCGGTCTCCAACTTTTTTAGACTACACGAGACCATGAAGGAGCCTTTCCCAGCCTTTCAAGAGGTGACTACTGACTACTGTGTCACTGGCCGTGACGTCACTGGTCTCTAATATAATCATCATTGTTAGCCACAGTTTTCGAAAACGTTCCTACTGACAGTTCCATTTCGCGATGGCTGGATCCTCACGCACGCATTTACTATCCACCATATTTCAGTTTACCGGATTATAGCTTTATTATGCAGTATCACAAAAGTCATTTGTATGACGATAATTTTAATCAAATATCGATATAATCTGACCATTTTGGATATTTTGTTATTCTGCGTGTGACTTCTCGGTACAGTGTATCATTTCTTGTTCCTAACGGTGCTTGCTTGCATGACACGACACTCGACAAATTTTACGCACATATATGACTCGCTCTGCTAAACTTTCTTTTATAGATTTTGAACCCCAGATGATTATTAAGTCCTTTGTAACTTGAGCTTTATCTTCTATGGATCCTCTTACACAAAATAGCTTGAATGCAAATATCGCCTCACGTCTCGACATGTTCGTTTTGGAGACACTCTTCATGGTGGTACGGAAAGTCTATTTTCAGGCGTTTGCTTTTAGTATTTTTCATAGGCGCTTTAGTTCGTAGGATACGTTCTTTGTGTTCCTAACCACCTCTCATGATCTATCATGTTGCTCATATACAAGTGAAATTTAAATAGCTGACATCACCAAAAAAGACGTTTCGCAGATGAATACAGAGTGGTGCCCAACCATCATGATTAGATTAGATTTACTGTCATTCCAATTGATCCGTAGTGAGGAGGTCCGCCAGGATGTAGAACATGTCAGAAAAACAACAATACATGACAAATATTTACAACTCAAACAAATAAGCTAATGTACCATTCCACAGGTGTGAAGTGGAATGATTGTCATTTTTTAATGAACACTATATAAAAGAATCATTTTACAAATACTAATGCACTGAATTTAAATTAAAGAAAGCTTTTTATTTATTTATAAGGTAATAAATATGTCATAAAACTACTATAATACTTATTTACAACGACCACATTACTGCACTGAAATGGTGCAGAAGTTAGACTGTTCTTTTACACACACACACACACACACACACACACACACACACACACACACACACACACACACACACACACAAATCAGTTGGTTCTACTGAGAAATTCATCAATGGAGTAGAAGGAGTTGGTCACAAACAAATCCTTTAGGCTTCTCTTAAACTGAATTTCATTGGCTGTTAAGCTTCTTATGGCTGCTGGTAAGTTATTGAAAATGTGTGTTCCTGAATAATGCACACCTTTTTGTACAAGACTAAGTGACTTCAAATCCTTGTGAAGATTATTCTTATTTCTAGTATTGATTCCATGAATTTAGCTGTTGGTTTGAAAAAGTGATATATTTTTAATGACAAATTTCATTAAAGAATAAATACGAGGGCTATCCACAAAGTACATTACGTTTCGGAATTAAAAATAAATAAAGTATTGGAAATTTTTTTTATTATATACAGATGAAAGCCACACTTAAATACTACTTTTCTACATAGTTGCCATTTAAATTAAGGCACTTATCGTAGCGATGGACGAGCTTGGAAATTCCTTCGTCGTAAAATTCGGCCGCCTGCGCCTTCAACCACATGGTTACCTCTTCTTGAAGCTGTGCGTCGTCATCAAAACGCTGCATAGCCAACCACTTCTTCATTGCTGGGAATAAGTGGAAGTCGCTCGATGCCAGGTCGGGACTGTACGGCGGACGAGGAAACAACTCCCACTTAAAAGATTCGAGAACTTCACGAGTGGCATTTGCCGTGTGGGCCCGGGCGTTGTCGTGAATCAGCAAGATCTTTGAGCCCAACTTTCCCCTGCGCTTGTTTTGTATTGCTCTTCTGAGGTTGTGCAGAGTGTGGCAATACCGTTGAGAGTTTATTGTAGTGCTTCTTTCCATGAAATCCACAAAAATCACACCTTTTCTGTCCCAAAAGACAATCGCCATCACCTTCCTTGCAGACATTGTCTGCATGCATTTCTTGTGTTTTTGGGGGGAATGTGTGAGCCCCCACTGCATTGACTGCAATTTTGTCTCTCAGTTCACATGCTTAACCCATGTTTCGTCACCAGTCACGATGCGATCGAGTAATGAGTCGCCATCTTTCTCGTAAGCGTCCAAAAACGTTAACGCTGCAGCCATTCGCTGATTTTTGTGAATCTGTCAAGATTTTTGGTATCCATCTTGCACAAAACTTGTGGTAACCAAGCTTTTCGGTAATGATTTCGTGCAACAAACTTCGTGAAATTTGTGGAAAACTCAGAGAGAGTTCCGTTATTGTGAAATTACGGTTTTCACGGATCGCGGCATCGACTTTTTCAATAAGTTCGGCAGTCACTATGCTGGGTCTTCCACTTCGCTCTTCATCGTGAACGTTAGTTCGGCCATTTTTAAATTTTATGACCCATTGACGCACTCCACCTTCAGTGATTATGTTGTCCCCATACACTTCACAAAGCTGCCGATAGATTTCTATCGGTGTACAGTTTTTTGCAGTCAGAAACCTTATTACAGCACGCACTTCACACTTCGCGACATTTTCAATTAACGCTGACATTTCAAACTGTCACAGTAACTCAACGGAGTACAGCACGAACCTCTCACTAGCACGGCAGGATGCCGACTGAGCGACGGAATGCCATGACACCAAGACGGCCGCGCTAGCCCCGCCCCTAACGGACACAAACGAAAACGTAATGTACTTTGTGGATAGCCCTCGTATATTGGGAAGCAGTAATTAGTATCCGTAGTTCCCAAAACAGGCTTCTGCAGGATGTTCTTGAGTTCACACCACACATCACTCTTACTGCACGTTTTTGTGCCCGGAAAACTTTAGCTTCGCTTGATGAATTACCCCAAAAAAATAATCCCATATGACATTATGGAATGAAAGTAAACATAGTATGTCAGCTTTTTCATTTTTATATCCCCTATGTCTGACGTAATTCTCTTTGCAAATAGAGATTTGTTAAGACGCTTCAGCAGTTCTGTGGTGTGCTTTTCCCAGTTGAATTTATTATCAAGCTGTAATCCCAAGAATTTAACCCTGTCCACTTCTTCTATCTGCTTGTCATCATATGTTAGGCATGAGAACTAAACGAACCAGAAACTGAAACTGGGACAACGGACAAGGCAAGAGCGACGTCACAGATAGCATGGCTGTAACAGAACAGTTTCTTTGAATTTCGCTGTTCTAGATTTCCGTAATTCCTCGTGTTGTGCACAAAAGTATCTCCAATATTTACAGAACTGTAATACTGGTTAGAAGAATGTTATTTAAATGAAAAATACCTTTTTGTTCCAAAATAAGAAACTTTTTAGATGTCCAGTTCTCTTGTTTTGTGTAGTGTAACAAACTACAAACTTTTCACTGTCCTGGCTACTTACAATCGTTCACCCATATTGATGTATTTAACACAAGGCTCCTCCGTGTAAGATAGAAGCGCTTGCTCCAACACCCACGCGAACGCTAAGAAATATGCAGAATAAAGAATTATTTACGCAACAGACGCTTAATACTTACCCGCCTTTCGCAAAGTTTACTATAATTTCTACCATTTTATCAACGAATTTGTACTCTTCTCTTGTATAGTTAAGTTTTTTCCCTGCGACAATATTGGGGAATAAGAGGTGGACATCAGCACCTTGTGGTACACCTGCAACAGAAAGGAAGGAACTATTGTCAAGCCATTATTGTTTACAAAGAAGATTAACGTTTAATTTCTATAGTGACTTCAGTGGTGACTTTTTCACTCTGGATATTACCCCCTTCTCCTCCATATCAAGCCTTCAGTGTACCTATGCGTGTTGCTCTTATATGTTGTCTAATGTCGCCTACTTACATTCCATAGGTTGTAGTCTTGGTCGTTATTCCTAGGACTTCAGCGAAGAATATCCGTAATTCACTTACCATCCATTCATCTGGCTACATTCTTGCCAACCTCCATTTCAAACCTTCATTTCATTTTCGTAAGACATAATAGTCTTCGCCTCCGTTCTGTTCACTGATCCAGTTATTCGTAATCCTTTACGTCTCTGCATTGTTTGCTGACCATTCAAACTGCCAAAACTGGCAACAAACTGATAGTAAACAGCCGGTTTCAAACAACTCAACCATATTTTTTGTAGCTGTTTGTTTTGCTAAGAGTACCCCACTTGCTCTTTTACGTCGCTCTATTTATCGTCGTGTACTTGCACTGGCGGTAAATAGTGTACTGCATCAGCACGCACCAGTGACAAGTGCTACTAGTTCTTTTTTCCAGTTAAGGAATCTCTGAACTACTTACTTGACCACACAGATAGTAGTATATTTTATGAAATTTCCTTACTTAATTCCTCTTCCAATTCTGACTTTTCCTCTATGCTAATGGAGCCTACTGGCAGCTATTACACTGATGTAAGTGTAGTTATTACAGCTTCTTTTATTGTAAACTTTCCAATTTCCGTCTTCTAGCAATCGACATGTTCAGCAACTTAGGAGTCTTGCCACTACTGTTGTAAAACTCAAAATTTCGTCTATTAAGAATCCGATGTCATACATCAGATCGTGGAGCTTAAATACAAGTAGTCAAAGCCGTTTCCAAGATGTGTTGAACTACAGTAAAAATTTCTTCTTTTTCTTTGATATTTTGTCCAATCAAGCATTTCTCACACCTGATTTATTTGTGCCGTAATATTTCACTACTCTAACCAGTGGAAAGAACTTCCTCAAAACGTCGCAGGCACTCTGCAAATTAACCCGACTGGAATCAGATTGCTTTTGTATCAGTAACGCTGATTTTATTTTTATGGAACTCTTTTTTACAGTAATTAGCCTCACTAATGTAACTGTAGAATAACATATTATTAATCCATATTAAACACGCTTACAGTTAAGGTTATAAATCACTGAAGTTGCAAGAAGTAATTAACTGCTCATTGAAGCAACACAAGAAAGACATCACGTTAGACCTGAAAGTGGAAAATCTGCATTATAAAAAGTGAAAAATTGTGTGTTAAGACGGTAAGTTACAAGACAATTGTTATAAGGATTTATGGAGTAAGGTAAGAAAGCCACCACGTGAAAACGAAATAAACCAGCGACAAACACTGATCAAAGTTTGAGGAAGAAATTTTCCGTTCTTTACTCCTAAAACCATATGTAAGAACTAGAGGAGGACAAAGAGAGCAAGAACAAACTTTTTGCAATAGCTATGTCTTGATGCAGAGACTAAATTACAGTGGTGAAATCGTAATGAGACCAACTTGGAGATGCATATTCTAAGGTACGTAGAAGCATTTAGTTTATCAGTAGCGTGTAGAATAGGGTTGGGAGAAGAAATTTTAAACAGAAGACAAAGAAATCACAGATCACTCAGTATGAAGGGTTAGGAGGGAGGACTGTCGAGAAGAAAGGAAGTCAAATCAGAACATTTAGAAGATTTTACAATGAAATTCGAACATTTTAATGCACCATCACATATCCATTTATTTCATTGTTTAACTAAGCGGTACGGTTTTACCTCAGCCCAAACTTACCTAACACGATGGGACTTTTGTGCCGTTGCCATGCATAGTTGTAGACAAACATTGGCATAGAAGTCTGGTTCGTGTGCAGTTCCACACTCCTTGTCACGCCATAATACGTGTAGAAATCGCTCGTCATCTGCAAACGATAGTTGTCTCCGTGTGAGTACTGTTCTTGTCAGCACACGCTGCACATCTCCCCATTAAACGAGGCGGCAGCGGCAACAGCAGCTACTCACGTTTATGAGTCTGCCAATGGTCGCCCTGGTGAGGGGCTGGTCCTCCATGTAGTAGTCCCAGATCTGCCGGCCGATGGCGGCAGCCCTCTCCTCGTCGCCCTCGATGGTCAGGCCAAGGTACTTGGGCACGTATTTCCCAGGGTCCTCGTTCAGTTCGTTCATCATATAACGGAACACCAGCATCACTGTAACCAACACACCTTCACTCACTCTACAGAGACATACCTCATTGACCACACACTTAAGGAAATGCCTACTCTATGACCCCGTCTACCTTATGTAAAACTAGTTTTCGATTGTAAGTCTAACACTTTGGAAAGAAAGATCTTAAATTACCCGCCACCAATCAGGCATAGAGAATGGGTGGAGAAACAATTACACTACAAGGGAAACGGTCGTGATAACTTTCCACCAGCCATTCGGGGATTCGCCAGAAACTAGATAAATTATGAAAAACCAACATCTTCATAGTCCAAACAAGCTTTCAATTCCCCTTCATGCATTAACCTAATGCTATACGGGATGGACACGAATTGTGTATGTTCTCCACGGGTATATTCGATTAACGTTATGTCGATCATTAAACTTACATTTGCAAGAATGTTCACGCCATTCATTGCAGTGTATTTGACAGTCATCAGGGAACGCAGTCCTGCACAGTTCGCTAAAAAATAAGTTTTACGAGGGGAGTTCAATAAATAATGCAAATTTTTTTCTGAAAGCAGATTGGTTTCGTTCAAGATTGTAACGCACCACATTATTCCCTACTCTTGTGGCTACAAAACGCTATTATTCAACATAATATCCGTTTAATGTGATGGCCTTCCGCCATCTTACTGGAAGGGCCCGTATGCCCTCGTGGTACCACTCTACTGGCCGACGTCGGAGCCAACGTCCTACTGGGTCAGCAACCTCCCCATCACTGACATACTGCTTCCCGCGGAGTGCAGCCAACCTTCTAGGGCCAAACAGATGGCAGTCGGAAGATGTGAGATCCAGGCTCTACGGTGGATGAAAAACGGCCCAATGAAGTTCCGTGAGGTCCTCTCGGGTGCGCAGATTTGCGCGAGATCTTGTGTTATGGAGGAGAAGGAGAAGTTCGCTTGCATTTGGCAGAGAACATGCTCAAGTCGTTTGTTCAGTTTCCCAATGGTAGCACAAAACACTTCAGAGATGATAGTTGCACCATGAGGGGCGGACATCAAACACAATAACCTCTTCAGAGTCCCAGAAGACCGTCACCATGGCTTGACTGACTGAGGGCACGATTTTGAACTTTTCCATTAGAGCAGAGGCGGTGTGGCGCCACTCAGCGAATTACCGTTTTGTTTCCGTTTCCAGATGATGAACCCATGTTCGATCGCCTGTGACATGTCCTTAAAAAAAAAATCAGCCTTATAACGCACAAGCAATTAGGCACAGATAGTCCTTCGTTGCTCTTTATGGTCATCTGTTAGGTAGCAGGAATCCAGCGGGCGCACAGATTTGAGTACCCCAACTAGCGGACAAGTGAGTCAGCACCACCAGCAGAGACGTACGTTTGTGCAGCGAGGTGTTTGTCGTCCGTCCATCACTTCGAATGGTAGCGTCCGGACGCGCTAACATTGCAACAGTCACAGCTGTGTGCCTGCACGCGGGAGATCGGACAGATTTTCGCGACCCTGGGTGCGATGATAAACGCCTCTTCCTACGAATCACCGGGCTTCTTTTCGCTGTCAGGTCTCCCTAGACATTCTGCAAGCGCCTATGAGTACCATGGAAGCTCTAGTTTACCGCCAAAGTTTACCAGATAGGACTGACGGAGTACATCGAAGAAGTCCAAAGAAAGGCAGCACGTTTTGTATTATCGCGAAATATGGGAGAGTGTCACAGAAATGATACAGGATTTGGGATGGACATCATTAAAAGAAAGATGTTTTCGTTGCAACGGAATCTTCTGATGAAATTCCAACCACCACCTTTCTCCTCCTAATGCGAAAATATTTTGCTGACACCGACCTACATAGGGAGGAACGATAAAATAAGGGAAATCAGAGCTCGAACGGAAAGATATAGGTGTTCATTCTTTCCAAGCGCTATACGAGATTGGAATAGTAGAAAATTGTGAAGGTGGTTTAATGAACCCTCTGCCAGGCACTTAAATATGATTTGCAGAATATCCATGTAGATGTAGAAACTCAGTGAGAGCTGTCTGCTTGGAATGCACCTCCGTTACAGACGCCAATTCGAAAGTTACCTACAGCGCCACTACCAACCCGAACTTCATGAAACTGTAGGAGATGGATTCAAATGGCTCTGAGCACTATGGTGTAGGAGATGAGGCAGAAATATTCTATGATGTTTCATAACAAATTTCACTTTTTTTTTCAATCAAAATTGACCGAGAAAAAATGCGTTGCACTACGAGGGCCCCTCGTATAACGCAGCAGACAGTATGAAAGATTTGGAGGTCGAAGTCTAGTGGAACGATGCTTTCAAATTATGATTAATAATTTAGATGATTTAAAATAAATACTAAATAGAATATGTTGTCAAAATTAAAATCTGAGACTGTAAGGTACGACAGAATAGGGAGATAAAAATTGTTAGAGGTCACTTGAATTTTTCAACCTAAAATTACTGGAGTACCTCGTGAGAGATTTAAGACTGTCATTTCAAATCAGAATTGGCTATAACAAGATACCAGCTGAAACACAGGCTATCAACCTATAAGAAAAAGGTATCAGCAGCAAATTGTAGGACTTCCTGGCTCAGAATTAGTTATTCTGAAACACGTGTTTTAGATCATTATGATGCTGAAATGATGATATTTCTGTGAAACAATGGGCTGAACTAATCAGAGTCCACCGTTAAAAACTG